>NW_015548336.1:797418-798220 GCF_001515605.1 Sinocyclocheilus anshuiensis
CCAGCTAGTCATTGTCTTCAAGACTACTAGAAAGCTATAGGCAGGTGAGTTTTATCAGGGTTGGACCAAATCTCTGCAGGAAAGTGGCCTGGAAGGGCCAAGTTTGCCCATCACTGCTCTATAGTAATTAGCTGGTAAAGTGTATTTACTTTTTGTAGTATGTGCAGTGCATACGTCATTAAGGATGTCTTATTTAAGAAAAGTAACCATAATAAAATTGACTGTTTATTCCATGTGAGGTTTAAAATACTATAATTTCTTTTTTACTTTGCAATTTAACATTACTTTTCTTAAATTAGACTTTTCCGATGACGTATGCAGCCTTAAATGCGACCTGGAGGACGCAGCCTTCTAAATGAGACACAGCTAACTGTTTGCACTTTAACAGCTGGTTAATGACACATCATGACTCAGTTCTCTCCAAAGGACTCATGGCCATCACCTGCCATGTCATCCACATTAGAAACTCTGCAGAACAGCAGTTTCGACTTCCTCATAAAGCTATATTTTAATTCTTTCCTTATTAGCCTACTCCTGCTTTTGCACTGTAAAAAATTGTGCCGTTAAATAACAGTAATTTACTGGCAGCAGGGTTGCCAGTAAGGTACTGTTAATTTACAGCTTTCAACCGTTAAAAAGTGAAAGTGAAAAGTGACGTGACATGTGGCCAAGTATGGTGACCCATACTCGGAATTAGTGCTCTGCATTTATCCCATCCTAAGTGCACACACACAGCGGTGAACACACACACACCGTGAACACACACCCGGAGCAGTGGGCAGCCATTTATGCTGCGGCACCC
>NW_015548336.1:798416-798851 GCF_001515605.1 Sinocyclocheilus anshuiensis
GGTTTCCAGTTAGGTACTGTTAATTTACAGCTCTCAACCGTTAATTTACAACTCTAAATTTTTACAGTGTTTTACCGTAATTCTACCATGGAAATTAACTCCGCTCCCATTGCTTCAAACAGTTCGAGTTTAAAAACTAGCGTTCATACGCTATTAGTACTGTGAACTTATTTCATTTGAGCCCACTGAGAAGGAATATTTCTTAGTATAAAACTGCAAACACAATGTGTAACAGCAAAATAACTAAAAACATGACTTTAACTCAAATCGTTGCAGTTCACTGTTAGCTATAGCACACATGTGTGAGACAAAGTAATAAAGAGATAATTACTGTATCAGCAACTCCACATTTACTGCCTTTAAATAAAGCAGCAGAACACCAGTGTTTGTGGCTCATCATTGACTGAAGCACAGGCTCTACTCTCCAGCCCAATG
>NW_015548336.1:799174-802144 GCF_001515605.1 Sinocyclocheilus anshuiensis
TAACAGATCTCTCTTGTGCAAAAACACATTAATACAGTTCAGTTCAATATTTACTCTCCTTATCAGTTCATGACTTTGCATAACTTTTTTTCTATGGATGTTCACAAATATTTCAGTCAAATTAACTTTTTTCATTTGGTAAATCTGACTCTTACGTTTTACAGTATAGTGCTGTTTTTTCCTGGACTTAACGGCAACAAACTGTAGAAAAACAGTTATTTACTGGCAACCGTGCTGCCAGTAAATAACTGTTTTTTTACAGTTTGTGGCCGTAAAATAATTACAGTTTATTACTGTTAAATTACATTTCATGCTGGTTTTTTTCCATCTTACATATTTAACCTTTTAAACCCCACAACAAAATCCTCAGTTTTAAATGAACACTTATAATGTGTCCACACTAGAGTGAAGCAGTGCTGAAGTTAATGAGATAATTCTGTGATTAATTAAGTGATGATTGAGCATTAGTGATGAACAGCTGCTGTTAACAAGCAGAATCATTGAAGAAAAGAGAAACACAAGAACCACAACTGACTTCAGCCACAGTTTTAGATGATATCAACTGAAATAAAAGACATTAAATCTCTCAAGATCTGATTAAACTCCTAAAACAGCATCACCAGCTTCACATTACTAACCAGACTGATGCTATTTCTGTCAGATGTGTACAGAAGTGCTTATTGAAAATTAACAGAGGTTTAGATGTTGTTGTTTTCTGACACTACCATGATGGAGATCAGTGTTTGCTTTAGTTGGGCTCTTGAACCTTGATTTTTTTAACATTATCTTTAATTGGCTGCTTTAACCATTGTGTTTCTCAACACATCTGTTGTGGTAAAAAAAGGGCCAAAGCACAATATGTAATGCTGATGGTTATGATTTGCAAATGACATTACCATCTTTAAAAAGCAGGTTCACTGATTTTGTCCAGAATCTCTTTTTGTTCCCAAGCGGTGTTATGGTAACATATATATGGTGTATATATATACACACATGCCTCATTACTGGTTGTTTATATGGGCTGCTATATGTAAGCCATCAGGCCATATTGTGAACTTTCAAAGCCTGGAACAATCAAGTGCAAGTAAGCTCTATAGCAGGGGTGGGCAAACTTGGCCCTTCCAGGCCACTTTCCTTCAGAGGTTAGCTCCAAATTAGCTGGTAAAGTGTATTTACTTTTTGTAGAGTTCACTAAAGTTACCATGATCATTGTAATGGTCAAAGCAGATGTCAGTAGACCGGGAAGATTTGAAAATGAGTGGTTCATTCATAAAATTGTACAACCTTACCTTAACTCTGCGGAAATACAAACAGAAGACAGAAGACGATCGAATACAGCTCTAAACAAGGGCAGAGCTACGTACGGTCAGATACAAGCTGTAATTACGAGTTCTATGAAGACATGAACACTTTTTACAATCTCGTATTTATGAATCGTGCAACAGACACACCCACCTTAACAATTTCAATATATATATTTATCTTGCTAAAGTCCATACACATTACAGATAACTTCTGAAGTAACAAATAATTGACACATCCTTCTAGATACAAGACATTTTTTAGCCACATATTCTTTTTATATCTATTTCTTAAGTGAATTCAAGAGGTTAATTAAGACATGTTAAGATGTCTAAAATTATACTGTTATTTTGTAATCTTTTTTTTTTTTTTATTGTCTATGGGCAATAAAGTGCTGCAGTGACATATTATTGTAGGCCAACCTGGAAATCTGCATTATCCCAGTTCTCTGAAAGCGGACTAGTGAATAAAGGAGTTTTCCTGTTCAGTGTGATGATGTGTAATGCCCCCGACAACCTCTGTAGTCCCATTTAGCCACTTGTTAGCAACCACCTTTTTAAAGATAACTAAAATCTTTTTAAAAAATCATGCTGTAAATAAAACCTGAAAATATCTTATAAACATGTTTCTGGGTTTTGGCTTACAAAAATACATCATCCCCGCAGCGCTCTATTCCCAGGAGGCACTTTCAAAATACAGTAAATGACAAAAGAAACCAGCTGAGTAATGAAGAAATATGATTAATCATAAAATGTAAAGAAAAAAAATTTAAAAATAAAAAAGACCTGAAATGCTCTTTAGCTTTAGGCAGTAAACTATGTACCCTCCAAACATGCATTAAAGATCTCATCATACAGACAAATTAAAATAATGAAATGAATAAATGAAATAACAGTTCCTTATAACACAGATATAAGTTTTAGGTACTGAGCCATTGTCGCAGCTAACTTGAGAGGAATGCCATTTTCTTAAAGGGATGTGGCTAAACAGCCCTATCACATCTATCACTATCACAGCAGCCTGTTAGTTGCACTAATGTCACAATTTTGTACCACTTTGCTCTTTAAACATAGCCCATAGTTGCAGCCTTTAAACAGACACTATTTTTCATATCCAATAACATAAGTGCTAATACTTCCAGTGTCTCACCGTTTTTTCCCCATTAGTTTTGTCTACATAGTCTCATCATTTACAAAAATTAGGCTAAATTCAGTAGTGCTATTCTAAAACACTATTATGTCATGTAATTAACTAAAAACGAAAGCTAGTATCACACACTCCCACGCTGACCTTTTCATTGGAAGGTTAAATGTAATCGTCAGCCCACACCAAACACGTCATTTGCAGCTCGATTCACTTAAGAACCTTTGTCTAGACGGCATTTGAAGGGGCCAGAAAAGAAAAAAACACCAGTCTATGCATCAGACTCAGCATATATTTTACACACGTTGCTAAAGACTCAGAGATATACATCAGTGTGTGTCACACCAAGGTTAAGTATCATTTAGGCATCTGTTCTTTCCACTTGACACTTTCCCTCCCTTTAAATGATAAGCATTTTGTTTGTTGTCAAATAAAAAACACTTTGTCAAGGGGCAGGGCCGTGCACAGACCTTTTGAGGGGCATGTGCTGAAACTGAAAAAGGGCACCCCCCTTTTTTTTTACTG
>NW_015548336.1:802193-818112 GCF_001515605.1 Sinocyclocheilus anshuiensis
AAAACCAAAAAAAAAAAGGGCACTTCGGAGTGTAAGGACAAAAAAGGGCATGTTGCTCTGCACAGGTTGAGCCCTACCTGTGCACGTGCCTGTCAAGGGGCCTAAGCTCACTTCCTCATACTGAGAAGCTGCAGTAGTGTGTCACAGCCAGAGCAGGGCACACTCATGCAAATGTCTTACAAGTAGCAGGGAAAACACTTCTGTACCTATGCCAGTAAGTGTTTCAGAATCTACTCAGGCTTACCATCAACTATTCTCTTTAAAGAAACTTTATAATGATGTAATATACATACATAATTTATGAGGTGTAATAGACATTTAGCACATCAGAAATGTAATTTACATGGTTCATCACTATTAAGTGTGGATTAAAAAAAATACCTGAGCAGTAAAAAATATTTAAAGTCATACATTGAACATATATATACTTTTTTATATAACAATGTGTGTTTATTCTACGCTAACTTCCGGCTGGATGTACATTATCCCATTAACTTGCCACACAAGTAATTAATTATACAGAAATATGAGAGTTAAAATATTTTATGTACATATTATAATGTATGGTCGTATCACTAATTACACATTTTTGGTATATAATTAGTATTAGTTGT
Source organism: Sinocyclocheilus anshuiensis (assembly GCF_001515605.1). Classification (NCBI taxonomy): domain Eukaryota; kingdom Metazoa; phylum Chordata; class Actinopteri; order Cypriniformes; family Cyprinidae; genus Sinocyclocheilus; species Sinocyclocheilus anshuiensis. The sequence continues at coordinate 802,808 of NW_015548336.1, forward strand.
GTTTTGGAAACAATTATGACAAATGATATCAAGAATGTGTTCAAAACCTACAATATTGCCAGTTATTCAGAATAGATTTCTATCTCAAGTTTTGGTACTTGGTAACTTTAGTTTTGAGATCAACTTTTCTGATCATTGGTTCAGTGTGGAAAATATGTGGTTTTACCACTTCACCAACTCTCTGGAGATATGACCCCTATCAGAAACTATGCTTTGGAGATGTAAAAATGATACCTTCTCACAAGTTTCATAATACTAGATGCACACACAACACAGAGCTTGTCTTATAAATTGTATAATCTTGGGCGTACAGGACAAAAATGAGAAGACCGGAGACATCAGTTCTTTGAAAATGATCCGGTGTTGTGGCAGCACAAATCATGCAGACAAAACAGATAACAGATATCACTGCCGTAAGCTTTTACCAGTGACTCCAATGTTGTCCGCCAAATAGAAAATAGAGACCTGATGGTGCCAGTAGACTAAAATAAGCTACTTTTGTAACAAGCTGTGTTTTTGAATAAAGAAAAAAAAAACACTTCCAAGACAATGGCTGGCCACTTCTTAATACATACATTTTTATTTTCTCAGTTTTATATATATATATATATATATATATATATATGTTATGTTATCATATTTACAATTTATTATTCCTCTTTTGTGAAGAAACAATAAAGCAAACCTCTTTCACTGCAATCAGCGTTTCATTCTAAAGGGCCCAGAAGTTACATTCCAAAAGTGCTTAACAAACTCTTACTCTTTCCTGTTTTGGCTCAGGCAGATAGGACGAACAAAGACAACACCTCACTGCTTTTCCAGTAAATTTGACCATAACAAATATCATATCCTTCCTCCAAAAACAACTGTTTTAGAACAAAAAATCATGACTCAGTAATTGTCAAGGGACTTTGGTTAGCCTATCTGTCTGTTTTAATATCTCTGTTATAACTTACAAGGCCTACTACCATTCTACTGCATTAACTGTACAGTGACGTTCGTAATACAGTGGTGAATACTAAGACAACTGGTGACATCTGAACAGTCAGTTCACAGATGCTATGAAAAGCACCTGTTTGTTATTGTTAAAAATGTATCATGTACATTTACAGTTCATGATGGACATTTGGCAACCATGAGTCCAAAATTAACATCTGAGCATTTATTTAGTGATAGCTTAACATGCTATCAAGTTAATGAGGGAATTCTGAGTTGTAGCCTCACAATACATTCAGCAATGTTTAGGGACGTCAATTGTCATTATGATGTCTGATTGTCAACAGGGTTATGACTTTGTGAACATTAAGTCAAATGCAACTGTGTAAGGAAAAAAATAATCCAGAGCGTGAATACATTTAAAAGTACGGACTGTGTAAAGAGTCATGTTGTCTGGCTTGTAACTTGCGCAAAGTGCAGAGCAGCTGAGTTAGGAAGCAGACAGTCTGATACACTGACTTTCCTGTTAAAAGCTTATTAGTTGTATCTTGTGCTGCTACTGCAGTTTGTAGTTTTTGTGTCAGTTTAAATTAACTCTGCAGTTGTGCTTATTTTTTTAAGTGTCCTTCGGTGATCTAAATAACATTGAATGGACATTAAAGAAAGAGTTGACCCAAAAATGAAAAATCGGTCATCATTAGCTCACTCTTATTTTTTTTACTTTCTCTCTTCTGTGGAACACAAAAATTGATTTTTTTTTTAAATATCCTGGTCATTCCTTTCCACATAATAGAAGTAAAAGGGGACTGGGGCTGTCCTGAAATACTCCAAAATGACAACAAAAAAAAGTAGTCCATGCAACAAAAGTGGGCTATATAAGTCTTCTGAAGACATACGATACATTTTGGTCACAGAAAGCTAAGCTGGTAACTAATGATAATCTTCTCTTCACCCTTCCTTCCTTCCTTCTCCTTTTATGGTGTTTTTTTGTCATTTTGTAGCTTGAAAGCCCTTGTCCCTACTCACTCTCATTATATAGAAAAGAGTTGTCAGAATATTCTGGATAAAATGTGTTCAGGAATAAAAAAAATTGCAGTGTTAAGTATTATTTATATGCTATTATATTAATATTTTTACTTAGCTTGATTTGAAAGTTTTAGTTAATTATGTGAATTTATCATTTTTATTAGTTCTTTTTTAATATTTCTATACAATATTTCTATATTTTATTTAGTTTAAATCATTTTAGGAACACTGCTGTTGTCAAGAAATGTTTAGTTCATTGTTTGTAAATTGCTTTAATGTATAAAAATTAAGTAAAAAAATAAAACATTTTAGGACTTCAACATGGGGGAAGTCGTGGCCTAATGGTTAGAGAGTCGGACTCGTAACCCAAAGGTTGCGGGTTCGAGTCTCGTACCGGCAGGGATTGTAGGTGGGGGGAGTGAATGTACAGCGCTCTCTCCCACCTTCAATACCACGACTGAGGTGCCCCTGAGCAAGGCACCGAACCCCCAACTGCTCCCTGGGCACCGCAGCAAAAAATGGCTGCCCACTGCTCCGGGTGTGTGTTCACGGTGTGTGTGTTCACTGCTGTGTGTGTGCACTTTGGATGGGTTAAATGCAGAGCACTAATTCCTAGTATGGGTCACCATACTTGGCCACGTCACTTTCACTTTAAATGTATTTCTGTTAGTTGCCAAGGCAACATTTCTAATTTTCACTTTAGTTTTTCATCTAATATTTATATTTGATTTCAGCTTTATTTCAATTACTGAAAACAGTTTTTAATAGTTTTAGTTAACAATTACAACAGTAATTTTTTGTTCCACAAAAGAAAGAAACAGGATAAATGAGCAAGTTGCAGAACTTCCATTATTGGGTGAACTGTCCCTTTAAATGCTTTAAATCGGGCTGTCAGTTTGTACATTCTCAGTGCAGGGATCGTCAGTAGCAAAAGTTGATGACGCAAACTGCGGGAAGTAGGCCTTGTGCTCTGAAAGGGTTGAAGGCACTCTCCTGTCACATAATATCAACAAAAAATTCACAAGGATTGCCCATAGCGTGTTGAAATGACTGCCGACTAGCGGTGAGTTCTGGGGGGACGTTTCCTAGCTCCCGGACTGGGGGTGCCCCAGGTGGGCTGTTGCTTGCTGTCGCTTTGGGGGCGAGGTGAGCGAGGCAGTAGGGAGGGGGCAGACCCGGCGGGCCGTACGAAGAGCCGTGACTTCTCTCACTGTGGGCACAGGACAGATGATTGGGCTGAATGAAAGGGGCATTGCTGTAGGTGAAGCTGTGGCTATGCTGCGAGATGCTGACACACTGGCAGTGGCTGTACCCAGAGTGAGTGTAGCTGTGGCTGGAGTGGGCCTGACTGGCAGCAGAGTGGCTATGGCTTTGATGACTCAGCTGACTGGGTGCTCTCTCACCCCTCCTTACGACCCATGCTCCCATTTCTGGTTCACTGCCCCCACAGCACGTTGCCTTATGGTCTTTCTCTCGAGGGGAGGGTCTCCGGCCTTTCCCAGCACTGGGGTTGGAGCCACTGCTTCTGCTACCTGTGGTGAGAGATAAATGTATTTGGACAAAAGTAGTATTATTTTCCCTTAGAAAACCATATGCTAACCAGACTTGACTAGCAATGGCAGCCATTTTTTCCATTTTACCCGAATTTCGAATTACAGCTGTGACAAGAACATCTACATTTGGTTAGTTGCTTGATTTGTATTTCTGCAGCGTCAACCCACGCAAAATCTCATAAAAACCCAGCTTCTCATTTACACTACGTTTCAAATGTTTGAGGACAAATGAGTACCTTTATTTAGCAATGATGCATTAAATTGATCAAAAATGACAGTAGAAAGACTTTTACTTTGTTTTAAAAATGTTTAAAATAAATCCTGTTCTTATGAACTTTCTATTTATCAATGAATCGTGAAAAATAAACGTATCAAGGTTGGCAGCACAACTGTTTTCAACTTTGATAATAAGAAGAAATTAGTGCTGTCAAACGATTAATCGCGATTAATCGGATCCAAAATAAAAGTTTTTGTTTACATAATTAATGTGTGTGTACTGTGTATATTTATGTATATTTAGATACACACATGCATGTTTATATTTTAGAAAAATGTTATATTTGTATATTAAATGTATTTATATATAATATAAATATATACATGTAAATACATATAATGTAAATACAGTATATATCAAAATATATACTGTATGAGTGTGTATTTATATATACATAATAAATATACATAGTACACACACATATATTATGTAAACAAAAACTTTTATTTTGGATGCGATTAATCGCGATTAATCGTTTGACAGCACTAGAAGAAATGTTACGTGAGCACCAAATCAGCATATTAGAATGATTTCTGATGGATCATGTGACACTGAAGATTGGATTAATGGCTAAAAATTAAACTTTGTCGTCACAGGAATAAATTACATTTCAAAATATATTAAAAAGAGAAAACAGTTCATTTTAATTGTGATATTCATACTATTTTTACTGTTTTTGATCAAAAAAATTGCGTAAGAGACTTTTCAAAAATGTTGAAAAATCTTAACCAAACCATAACTTTAGAACAGTAGTGTAGCCTATATTAAACATCAAAAATATACAAGGACAGAATGATTGTGGAAGCTGACAAAGATCTAACAAATCCCTCATGTTGTGCAGCAACATTTTTGTTCTCAACAGAAACGGTCTCATTAAAATAAAATGCAAAAATGTCCAAAATATTAACAAATATTCTGTATGTAATACTAAAAACAACCAAAACAAATTCCGCAATTCTGACAAGAAACACCATAAAAAAGCTGTCTGGAGAAGCATCATGGAAGGTACATGTTTAGTTTTACGCTCTTCATCTGTGCTCTGATTGGCTGTAATGTCGCACCTGGTTAGGACGTGGTGTGAAGGTCAGCAATACCATGAGGATAATTAACATCAATACATCAACAGAAACGATATGGTACAAATATGAACATTTTGTGGTGGATATGCGTTTTGAAGGGGTCATATGATGCGATTTCAAGTTTTCCTTTCTCTTTGGAGTGTTACAAGCTATTCGTGAATAGATAAGATCCCTAAAGTCGCAAAGACTAACCAAAGAGATATTCTTTATAAAAGTTAAGACTTGTCCACACCCTCCTAAAACACCTCGTTTAAAAACGCCCCCACATGTCTACGTTACTGTGTGGGAAGATTTGCATAACGCCGCCCAAATGTTCACGCAAAGACAGAAGGCGTAACTTTATTGTTGCTGCCGCTGCGGCCATGTTGTGAAGACGCTGTGTGTTTCGTTGCGAAAGCGAAAATACTTTGTTTGGCCTTCCAAAAGAGGACACGACTAGAAATCAGTGGTTAAGTTGTATTTACAACACTGTTACAGAACAGTTCAACCCAAATATTCAGATGTGTGCAGCGCATTTTATGGAGGACTGTTTCCTGATCCTGGTAGAGTAGACTACAATGCCGGCTGTTCTGACTCACAGACTGTAATACGATTTCATTTAAAGGATTTGCCACTGATGATTCAAACGCGAGTTTTGAGCAGTGTAGAGTAGCGCTTGTTGTTCGTAATTTCTCCGATCACAAATGCAGACATGGTTTTATGTTTATGCGGCGCGATTCAACGCAACGCGTAAAAAGACAGTATAATCAGTAATTATGTCCCCACTGGATGCAACAAATGCCTCGTTTATAATGGGTTTTACTTTTTACTTCTCGTCGCTCCGGCCGGGACAAGGTGCAACAAATGCCTCGTTTATAATGGGTTTTAATGTTTTTGTCTTGCTGCTCATCACAGTATGGTAAGGGGCGTAACATTTCCGTCACATGCTTGAGGTATTCGGCCAATCACAACGCACTGCATAGCTGGCCAATCAGCATACACCTCGCTTTTCAGACCGATGAGCTTTGTAAAAATCGACGCTTTTCAGAAAGGCGGGGCATAGAGGAGAAACAATAATGTACAGTATGTGGAAAATAATGTGTTTTTTAACCTTAAACCGCATAAACACATTTCATTACACCAAATACACCAAATAATGTTCTTTTTAGCAACATCATATGACCCCTTTAACCAACGTCAGCATTGAGAGTAGGTCAGAATGACATGGATGGCCTACATTTTTGTGATAATACAGTTCTTGGGAATGCAATAAGCTTCAACTCACATCATACAGTATCATGGAAATATTCACTTGAACTTTTCCAAGTTCATTCAGACTGGCAAAAATAGTAAGTGTATTGCATAACAACTTTTCAAAGGATGAGAATCAGTCAGATTCTCATGCACAATGAGAGTAAAACTGCACATGCCCACACAAGAAACACAAACAAACAACACAGCTGGGGAGTCAAAATGGGCACCCCAATGATTCATATGCCATATGATGACAAACCACTGGAATAACAAGATGTAAAGGAGAAAAGTTGGGGCGGGAGGACGTTTAAATGAGAGTGCTAATCTTACCGGTTACCCCGTGAATAGAAGAAAATTCCATCAGTCTATAGACGGCCAGCAAAAACAGAGGGAATATCAGAATTATGACATGTTGCCCAACCAGATCTTCTATCTCACACTCCCACACCGAATATAGCAACAAGCTCTTCAAAAAAACCCTGCACCCCAGTTTCTGTGATGCCACCATATGTTATGCTTCCGGAAGCAACCAAACTTGAGTATGTTGGAGTTAAAAAAGTCATTACGATCAATGACCTTTGCATTATTACTGATTCACATTCCCAACTCTGTACTAACTCCACCATGCACATTTATGCAAAGGGTGGCATAAGCAGTGTAAATTATTTAAAAGTCTGGCCATACCACATATATGGAATATCCAAGTGAATACAGCGACAATGATGATGCTCTGAAAATGGAATAATTGAAAAGAAAATAGTTGTCATTTGAGATCTTGATTTAGTCTTACTGTTAAACCAGATTTCATTATTTACTTTTTTTAATTCAATAAATAAAATCATTTAATTTAAAGAAAGGATAATTGTAACACTCAATAAATGTAACAATGATAAAGATAAAAAATAAATTCTCAAATATATCAATAAATTTCAAAATATAAACAAAGTATAAATATAATATATATATATATACTTATATAAATAAAAGTAAAATGTTTTGAGAAAGTTACAGAAAAGGTAATTAATTAATGCTATTTTATGACTATGATTACTCTTTATTATTCATGTATTATATTATATATTATGCAATTTTATTTACAATTAATTATTCATCATTATATCTTCTTTAAATATGTTTGTATTGTTTTGGGCAATTTAGAAGCAATAATACAAAAACATCAGAATTTTTCCTGATTGTGAAGTATATCTTTAGGGTTTAATGTTTATTAAAATGTATGTATCAAAACTTTGTCATGCATGCTGTTTGGTTACATATAGTCAGGTGTCAATATTAAAGTCTGTCCTAAATCTTTAACTCATAATATGTCTAGTACCTTGAATTAAATAACACATAAATTATAATCATTCACATGATAGATCATTTTCATGTCCAGCAATGGTGTTACGAATGCAACATCAGCCTTTGTTTACTTCTAGTTTAACTGTATCTGACTAATTAATTACTATGCATTTGATTTACATTAGTATCAACTGCTAATATGTCAAAATAGTTGATTTTTAAAACTTAATATTTTAAATACTTTCTGAATAAATGGACAAACTGAAAAGTGGTCTAATCATGCAAATATGTGCACATGATTTACTAGTCTTGTGTCAATGATGTCATTCTGGCTGGGTGCCGTGTTCATTCAGGTACTGAAAGCAAAACTCAGTCTGCATGAATATATTGTAGTATTGTACCTAATCATCCTTCATGCAGATTTACAACAAACCCACTGATGGTTTCCATTTTACTGTAGTAAATTCCATTTACAATACATCTGAGCAGTTAGTAACGTAATAGTTGTTACTTAACATCATTAGGCACACCTGAAACTGAAAGAAAAAGTCACACAGGAAGCTCACAGGATTGTGTGTGGGGACGAGCGTGGAAAGGGGTTTTCCCTTTTATCTATCAGTGCATCATTTACTGCGCTGTCTTACACACAAACAACACCCACCTTCGCTCTGTTGGCTGCCTGCACTGCCACTGTGAAAACTGTGGCAAGGGTCCGAGTATCCAGGAGGGAAGCCCGGTGGAGGAGTGGGGTAACCTGGGTAAGGGTAGGGCTGACCGCCGAGGGGCCAGGGGTTGGTTCCTGGTGGAGGAAGAGGAGCGAGACCATCCTGGTCAGAGCCCCCACCACTAGATCCCTCGTTCAGATTGAGAGAAGCCATATCTGAAAACAGAAGAATTTCAATATCATTACAATTATCTATATTTCACGTCATTTTAATTGTAGTATTATTAATGACGGTTTATGACTCTAAGCACCAAATCTTTGACTTTAACCTTTAAGCCAGATCTTATCTTAATGTATTAAAGGTACACTAGTGTTCATAAGTTGGTGGGGTTGGTCATTTCTTTTCTTTTGACAGAAATGAATGCTCTTATTCAGCAAAGATACATTAAATTGATCAAAAGTGATAGTAAAGACATAATTCCCTTTTATCTATCAGTGCATCATTTACTGCGCTGTCTTACACACAAACAACACCCACCTTCGCTCTGTTGGCTGCCTGCACTGCCACTGTGAAAACTGTGGCAAGGGTCACTTGGTGACCAAGTGACCACACTTGGTGCATACAGTGTTATCTGTATGCACCAAGGGTCTGAGAGTAACGCAATTTCAATTCTCTGTGTGTATGTGCTGTACATGTGGAAGAATTGACAATAAAGCAGACTTGAAACTTGAAACTTGAAACTTGAAATAATCACAGTTTTTAATGCTGATAATAATCAGAAATGTTTCAAAATCAGCATATTAGAATGATTTCTAAAGAATCATGCAACACTAAAAACTGGAGTAATGGCTGCTGAAAATTCAGCTTTGCCATTACATTAATAAATTACATTTCAAAATACATTAACATTGAACACAGTTATTTTAATTTCTAATAATATTTCACAATATTACTATATTTTTGATCAAATAAATGTAGCCTTGGTGATATAAAAGTTAACAAGAGAATCTTTATCAACTCAAGAAGTGTGTGTTCACTGTACTTTGGCACAGGTCTCCAAAGGTGTAGTAGCACTGCTCCGAGAAGGTGATTTTATTGACTGTGTGTCTCAGGTAGCCGTGTTTCAACAAACTGCTGGCGTATTTTCTAGCATCCCGACGGTCCTTGAAGCCCTCCACCCGTGAGAACAACCAGTCGACAACATCAGCCCCTGGAACACAGAGATTGAGCAATGAGAAAAATAACACTGATTACATTGATTATACAAAACATCTACCAAAAACTAGATACTTGCAATAAACAAGGCACAAGGAAAGTATCTCCCACCCAACAAATTCAAACCACAGCAAAGAAAGGCACAAACCGATGACAGCGTTGGTTATAGTGATCTTTAACCACATTCGGTCTCTAATCTCCAGGCCTGAATCTGGTAACTGCATGACTTTTACTATAGTTGCCATGTCTGTTTTTGACACTAAAAGGGGGAGGTCATCAAACTCTGTGAAATGAGAGAGAAATGACAGTGTTGAGCATCATAAATCTGCCATTCTATTAACAGATGATCTCTAGGACAGTGACTTTGATTATACCATAATGGGGGTATGGCCCAGAAAGTGCAGTAGTGTGTGAGATCCAGGCAGCAGGGTCGATGGGTCTCACCGGCTCAGCTGAGGACAGACAGATGGCAGAATTTAAGTACAATCCAATAAAACTGATCCAAAAAATGAACTGGATGAATGCAGCATGGGTCTTCATGTCTATAATTTAGCTGCTATAATGGCGGGCGGTAGGTACCTCTAGGGATGGTGAAGTAGCTTCTAGGAGAGGGGTCCCAACATTTGGCCACTGTTAGGCTTATTGGCCTGTAGAGGACAAATGAAACACGAAACCAAGTTAAAGAGAGCATTCAGATTCACTGAAAATTTATCAATCAACTGAGGTGTAACATCCAATCTCACCCAGGTTTGGAGACAATCTCCCGTAGAATTCTGACAGCATCATCATTACTCATGTTCTCAAAGTTCACGTCATTGACCTGAGGAAAATATATTTCCATTAAACCTCCCATCATTTGATGCATTACATCAGATGAAGAGTTTTTTAACTTGAAAATTGCTTACATTTCTCAACAATAGTCCCTATGTGTTTAAATGCAACTGTTGTGCAGAGTCAATATGGAATCATAATGAACTGTTATTGTATTATTTGTAGATGCTCCTCCACTATAAGTTTTTACATATAAACATATATATATATATATATATATATTAATATTTGAGGAACTTATTTAAAAGACAGTAAAAAATATATAAATTAATAATTATTAATAAAATAATAAATTTCATAAATAAAATAATGAATAATACAATTAGTATAAATAAAAAATTGTCAAAAATGACTACAAAACTCATATGAGTTAGTTTCTTGTATGGAACATAAAAGGTGAACGAAGAGAATCCTGGCCACTCTTTTCAATAAAAAAGGTGAATGGAAACTAGGTGTGACTTAGACGCTCCATAAAGGTATTATAAAAATGGAACAAATGACTATATTCTGAAATCTGATAGCTTTGCGTGACAAACAGACCAAAATGTAAGTCAACTTGTTCCTCAAATAAAGCTATTATATAAAATAGTGAATTAAGTAATATGGACTTCTTTCATAGTGCATTTTTACTACAAATTGCATAAAAAAAAGGATGAACAGGATGTCTCTTTTTATGTATAACAATAGAAATAAATTAAAATGAGTTTGGAACAAATTAGTGAGCAAATAATTACTATAAGGTTAATTAATTCTTCAAAAGAATGGCTTTAAAAAAGCCACAGTTTCTTAGTCTACCAAACTGCCTGTTGGTTTACATATGTGACCCTGGACCACAAAACCAGTCATAAGGGTCAATTTTTCGAAATTGAGATTTATACATCATCTGAAAGCTGAATAAATAAGATTTCCATTGATGTATGGTTTGTTAGGATAGGACAATATTTGGCTGAGGTCCAACTATTTGAAAATCTGGAATCTGAGGGTACAAAAAAAAAAACAAATTATTGAGAAAATCGCCTTTAAAGTTGTCCAAATTAAGTTCTTTGCAATGCATATTACTAATCAAAAATTAAGTTTTAATATATTTACAGTAGGAAATTTACAAAATATCTTCATGGAACATGATCTTTACTTAATATCCTAATGATTTTTGGCATAAAAGAAAAATCAATAATTTTGACCCATACAATGTTTTTTTGGCTATTGCTGCAAATATACCCCAGCGACTTAAGACTGGTTTTGTGGTCCAGGGTCACATATGTGATGTTTTATGGTCACTTGGACATCATTCTGCAAAATTCACCTAATAACACAGGGTCATCTAACCATTATGGTTGCTAAATCAGATCACCAGGGTGAGGAAAACCCCTTTGTTATGTAAATAAATGACTAAAGACTTGAAAGCACCACTCTGTCCCTTGTTGGTCAATGACACCAAAAGGTCCTTTAGCAGGAAGGAAAGGGAGTGGAGCACAATAAGTCAACAACACAGGGAGGTGACCCAAACCTTGACAATTCCACAAGTGCATTTAGAAACTAAAAAGAGAAGAGACTTACAATAACAGGCCAGTTTCAGTTCTGTTCAAGGAATCATTGCAAGTGTAAATGATCTATTTAAATTTGACAATGTCGCAATGACATTGAGGATATATTCAAGATGATTTTCCTGGTGTTCACATTTAAGTGGTATTTACCTAATAGAATGACATAAGGGTGAGAAAATCATGACAGAATTTCCCTTTAAAGGAGTAGTTCACTTCAGAACAGAACAGAACAGTTGATGAGCACCATTGACTTCCACAGTATTTTTTTTCCTACTATGGAAGTCAATGGTGCTCACCAACTGTTCGGATACCAACATTTTTCAAAATATCTTCGTTTGTGTTCAACAGAAGAAGGAAACTCATACAGGTTTGAAACAAGTGGAAGGTGAGTAAATGATGACAGAATTTTCATTCTGGAAGTGAACTACTCCTTTAAGTAACATTGTGGATCCTGGCAATTATTTGGAAGCATATTTTATCATTTTTAATCTTCCTAAAAGTGCATTAGACCAGTGTCTAGGTCCCTCTTGAAAGTGGTTTCAGACTGCTGATCATTTCACCTGTAACAGCATGTCTCCAGGCTCAATCCTGCCGTCAGCCGCCACCGCTCCACCTTTCATAATAGAGCCAATATAGATGCCTCCGTCTCCTCTGTCATTACTCTGACCCACTATACTGATACCCAAGAAGTTGTACTTCTCTGTGAGAAAGAGAGATAAGGCTGTGAACTTCCAATGACGTGTTCATCTATATTTAGAGCACACTAGACCTTGAAATACAGCAGGTTCGGTTTATTAAGCAGGTGGAGTGAAAAGATAAGAGATAAGAGGGAGGAGGCACAGGGATGGATGATGGGAAAAAGAAAGGAGTGATCTAGTGAATAAGTTCTTACCCATATTGAGAGTGACAGTGATAATGTTGAGGCTCATTGTGGAGTCTGTAATACTACTGAAGGATGAGGACTGTCAAAAGAACGCATAAAAGATTAGTACAGATCAAACACAAATGTTTAGAGATGTGTACTTTTTCCTCCACATTCTCACCCTGTCCATTTTGATGACTTTCTGCTTCCGTCGTCGGCGTTTGTGTCTACGCATGAGGTGTGATGAAGAGCTCTGCTCGGCTGAACTGCTAAGTCTGTGGCTTCAGTAAAATGAGAGGTCACAGCAGAGATTAACGCTACACTAATGAAGCAGCATGTTATTATGAAACTATAAGTGCACTATTTTAGTGGCCAAGCATAATCTCCAATATGAGTTCAGTTTTGAGGTCAATTCAAGTTAGGTTCTTAATTAAAAACTAGTGTTAGTATTCATTTTGACAATAACTGTTTTATTCTGACTGGCACTAAAGCATTCACACACAAAAAATCTAAAAAGGTTGTACAAAGTACCAAAATTTACAGAATGATTATTGCTAAGAGTGTCATTCTAAGGCTGTGGAAATCAGACACTGTTCCTCCGTTTAAGACCTCTGGGGCCGGTTGCATAAAAGGTTTAGACTAGTCTTAAAAGTAAGTCATCTAATTTTTTTCTTTAAGACTGGTCAAAATTTTTTAAATCCGGTTACATAAAATGAAATTTTGTTGAATCAAAAATACCAGACTAATTACCCCTTGGTTAACTGCTAGTTGGTCAAACTAGTTCTTAAGATACTGTCTTAACATAGAGGCTAAGTTTATGCAACTGGCCCCTGGTTGACCTATCTTACTGGAATATTGCACATGTAATGATTCCGGTATGAAATTATGGGTAATCTTGACAAGTTTTACAGTATATGGCAACAATGAATTTGTAGTAAAAATGCACTATGAAAGAAATCCATATTACTTAATTCACTATTTTATATAATAGCTTTATGTGAGGATCAAGTTGCTGTTGACTTACATTTTGGTCTGTTAGTCACACAATATATCGGCATCATAACTGTTACAGCTTGATATTAGAGATTTATTTTTTATTTATTTGATAATAGAGGTTTTTAGATTACTTTGCGATCATTAACATTTAATAAAACCTTATAATGCAATCTTCAGCAAATTTCAATTTTTTAAAATATTTTTTAAATACAGTACATTATGATGTAGTGATACCTAAAATAATGATTAATGATTTTAGTTTTTATTTGAATTTTTTCAATTTTATTAGGACAAAATAGGAGAGCATTTTAATTTTAATCATGAATGCATGAACTATGGGAAAGACTAAACATAAATTCAAATGTAATTTTAATTTTAATTCAAAATTTTAATTCTTTGGCCAGCTTTACAAATTAAATTAGAGTGAAATGTTGTCATGCCAGTGGGCAAATAAGTACAGTCATTGTTTGAAAGAAAATAAATCCTGCACTCTGAGCCAAACAAATTTACATTTAATTGATCCAGGGAAATGAAACATTGAATAATGTCTGACCTGTGGGCATTCTCATCCTCCTCGCTGTCGATAAAAGAGCTGGATTCCAGCTCACTGCTCATCACTGATGCGCTGTCAAAGCCAACAGCTGAGTCACGATTCACCCGCTCTGATTTCGAGTGACCGTTCACGCGAGGGACTGAGACAAAACAAAAAAGACATTGTTTAAAAGCTGAGGAAAAACAACACTTCAAAGTCAGAATACAGTACATAATTCTGGGAAAGGCATAATAGCCCTGAATGACAAATTTGATAAACAGTAAAGTGTTTTCTTGATAATGAAATTATAAGCACAGTCTTTTGTTTAAAAGGAATTGCACCCTGGTCCATTTAAAAGTTTCAAACAATCTACAGATGAAAGTGTGCAGTCATAATACTCAAATGGGCTTTATGCTGAAGAACTGAGGGTTTATGAAGTTACCATCACATCAGTCAAAAAACAAGCTGAGGTATACATACAGAGACAAGGACGAAGCTGCGTCTCTGGGTGGCATTGGATGCGCTGAAATGGTCTGACCAAACGATAAGAGCGCTGTGGACCCCGAGAGCGACCGAAACATTCCAGTACTGCAGGAGTGCCCATTTCAGACCACTACCTCCCACATAGCCACTCATATGCACAAATCAATCACAGCTATTTTAGCCAACCATATTTGACTCTTCACACACAGAGGAAGCTCTATCATTCCTCTGCCATGTGTGAGTTCACAGGACAACGGTATCACCTCAACGATCAAGAGTACAAGCAGAGGCTTGCGCCTGCAGCCTATCAGTAGCCCTCTTTTTCAGAAAGGATGGTCCACAGGTGGGTAATGCATTTATAGCCTCTCCAGAGTCCCTTTAGGCTCACTTTAGTATGCTTTAGATGTCAGGAAAGAGAGACAACAGAAGATAAAGATGAATTCGCTCAAGATGTGGGCACCAAAACAAATCTCTGGAAATGTTCCCTATATATCTTACTTCAGGAGATGAACTTATGCCTGTGAAGCGCAATATTAATGTAAGTGACCAGTATATTCATACTAAAATCAAAACAGGCTATAAAAAGACTAAAATGCTTTTTTATAAAAGGTCTAAATCCTTTTAAATTTGCTGAACTATTTCTAATGTTTGCTAGTCCAGTTAATTCACCCACAAAAGTGAGTGAAATAATACTACTGATCAAGAGATTATTATAAATCTTAAATAGATTTTTTATATGGTAAGTAGAATATACTTATAGACACAGGATTTATA
>NW_015548336.1:818353-824297 GCF_001515605.1 Sinocyclocheilus anshuiensis
TATAACAACTCAACTCATAATATTTTTATTTTATCTATAACTTTACTGAATGTATTTTACTTTATCAGTAATTCATTCCAACTAAAAACTGTATTTGTATCAACAGAACTCTTTTTTTTTCTTTGCATACAACACTAGTTAAAATTAATTATAGGGGGTGGTGTACAAAAAATATAAGAAATCCTTACATTAAGATTAATTGCATGATTTTATCATAAAACTTAAATATCTACACAAAATACTCCTGTTATCAGAGAAATGCATTTGTCTTACCTCCGCTGCTGCACAGTTTTCATTACAGTGCTGCACCTCTCATTAGCTTGCAACATTTCAAGGGCTCAATGAAACGTAACCTCCTTCACGTGGGAACTCGACTGTATATCAAATATGCCCCCGCATCAGTTTCCACTTTAACAGCACAGGAGTGTGTAAGACAATGAACAAGCTCTGACTGAGGGTGCAGTCTACGCTACTCACATATAAGCCTCTGGGCAATGCTACCACTGATAACTGATGACTTTAACGCTGGTAAAGCTGTGCACAAAGAAAAACTGTCATTTTGTTGTGCATTCACGATGACAGCAAAACACCACACAACGATAAATTCACGAAATCTTGCTTAACCTAAAGATGAGCCAAACCCAAAACAAATCAACACCTACATGTACACCAAACAGCAGAATGGAAACTCAATATCGGTGGCTCAGCATGGTTAACAGATAAGTGCCTGAGGCTAGAAAAGAGATCTCCTCTCTCACTCCTTCTGCCCCTAGGGCACACACCTGCCCTTAATAAGCAAACACATATTTTTCATCCAATCACACCCAGCGGTGGTCAGCACTGGGACAACCTTGACAAATCACCCTCTGCTCTGACTCCAAAGGACTGACAGAAAGTGAGTGCAAAAGCCATCTGAATTTTGCATTTGTTGCTGTTGTAATGAAAAGGTGAATCTGCTTTTCTAAACAAAGAGCTAAATAAAACTTTATTACAAATTAAACTAAAAACAAATCAATAGTGAAACATAATTAGATTAGTCATTATCAGAGAAACGAATTTGTGCATTTGTACATATCAAATAATAATAATAACAATTATGTATGTGACCCTGGACCACAAAACCAGTCATAAGAGTCAATGTTTTGAAATTGAGATTTATACATCATCTAAAAGCTGAATAAGTAAGCTACTGACGTATGGTTTGTTAGGATAGGACAATATTTGGCCGAGACACAACTATTTGAAATCTGAGTGTGCAAAAAAAAATCTAAATATTGAGAAAATCGCCTTTAAAGTTGTCCAAATTAAGTTCGTAGCAATGAATATTACTAATCAAAAATTAAGTTTTGATATATTTATGGTAGGAAATTTACAAAATATCTTCATGGAACATGATCTTTACTTAATATCCTAATGATTTTTGGCATAAAAGAAAAATCGATAATTTTTCCCCATACAATGTTTTTTTGGCTATTGCTACAAATATACCCCAGCGACTTAAGACTGGTTTTGTGGTCCAGGGTCACATATATATGAAATATAAATACAACATAAAAGACTAAATTCTCATAAAATAAAAAATATACACATATAATTGTACTTTTTAAGCTCACCTAGGCTGTATCTATTTGATCAAAAATATTGTAAAAACTATAAAACATTACTACAATTTAAAATAACTGTTTTCTAAAATAGCAGTTTTGTATTTGTATTATGTATTTTGAGATGTAATTCCTGTGATTGTAAAGCTGAATTTTCAACATCATTACTCCAGTCTTTCTTAAACATTTATTATTATTATCAATGTTTTTTTAAACATATTTTTGATGAATACAATATTAACATTAAAATATTCATATATTAAAATATAATTAAAATAATATTATTAATTACACATTAAAATATATTTATATTACAAAATATATATAAATATATTTATATTTTATACACACAGAGATACACACACAAACATACATATATACATGTATGTATATATATTTCAGTCATGACAACTCTCGGAGTGAAAGTTTCAACCAGCATTTATTGGCATGGGTATGTAATATACATAAGCTTTTTTGGCGGACGAGATCTGATACGCTGCTGCTGCTGTAGAGCAAATACAATAATTAGTCCAGCTTATTCAAAATAATGAAGAATGGCTGCTTTAAGAATGTAGAACCCCCAGCAGATAGAGTTTCATGTCTGAACTATGTATATATATATATATATATATATATATACATATATACATATGTAAATACATGCATGTGTGTGTTATTAACATATATTTTAAAACATTAATTAATCATCAGAAAACATAAGTGTTAGTCTTTACAATGACTGAATGCTCTATCATGATAACTTTCTGGGCTTAACAGCTCTACTATGACTATTTTTGGAGAAGAAAAGGGGAGCTGACCTGACTTTTGATTTCTGATTTGATTTTTCACACGCTTTACATCCAAAACCTCCAGAGACACACCGCACAGATACACGACTGCTCCAGACATACACTTGCTAAATTAATAGATGCTTTCCTTCAAAGACAGACTCAAAAAACCCAAGTACAGTGTGGATCACAACCATTAAACCATCAAGTGTTGGGGAGCAACTAACTGAAAGTACTGACACTACAGAAGCACTCCATGGGGTCTGATGTCTATAACAGACAGTCGGAAACACAGAGGTTCAACGAATATCCATAAATCATCAGTATCTTCAGCAAGCACACGAACACACACGCAAACACCTCCATCTGTCTCTTGTGTCTGACGGTGTCGCTGCTAATGAAGCTGCACTAATTAATGCGCTTGGCACTAATGAGGTGCAAACAGCAGGAGAAATAGAGAGGAAGAGCATAAAATGATTCCAGTGGACAGAACTGGAGAAACAGCGGGGCTTCCACAAATACGTACATCAGATAGTATGAGAAGGAAGCAATCCTGTACTTTCCTATACAGTAAGAGGCTGAGGAAATACAACTTTGATAATCAGCTTCAGCAATGTAGACATTCTAGACATAGCTGGGACTTTCTCAATCACCTTAAATTCAATTGACAAGACACACACCTTTAATCTTTTCTCATTGCAGGCAAAAGAACCTATAAGGAGCCAAGAACATTCTTTGCTGATGACAGAATATTTTTCCATGCAAAAGGAAGCTTTTATACTTCCAAGTGGCCTCTCTTTACCCAGAGCTCAAGTCAGCATGCACACCAACAAAAATAAACTTTCTTAACTGGTTTAAAACAAGCAAACTTCCAGCAAACAACCACAGAATGGGGACATGCTGGGAAAAAAAATCAACTACATCCTGCAACACCCTGTAACACATTTTAGAGTTTTGAAAGTTGAAGTGATAACGTGAAAGGCGTATTTGAGGAAAATTGTCATTATTTATTCACTTTTTGGGAAAACTGTCGTACACTACCATTCAAAGTTTTTTTTTAAAGAACAAGATCTTATTCAGCAAGGAATCATTAAACTGATCAAACGGGACAGTAAAGACATAAAATGTTGCACTAGATTTCTATTTCACATAAATGCTGTTCTTTTAAACTATTTATTCAACGAATTCTGAAAAAAAAAGTATCACATTACAAATCACATCACAAAATGTCTGTTTTTAACACTGATAATAAGAAATATTTTTTGAGCACCAAACCAACAAAACAATAATTATGAATGATTTCTGAAGCGTCATGTGACACTGAAGTCTGGAGTAATTATGCTGAACATTTAGCTAATAATAATAAAAGTTTCATAATACAATTTCTTACTGTATTTTCAAATAAATGCAGCCTTGATGAGCATAGGTTACTTAAAAATCATTTTAAAAATTTTACCAAACCAAAACTTTTGAACTGTGGTGTAGATGTGAAAATAAATAAATGCAGAACACACTTTACATTTAATATATCATATTTTAATAAATATAAAAAATAAATTTATTTGTTGGTGTTTTTTTAATGCTACGAGGATGCTGTTTTTAGCCTGTCCCCAAGGTTACTTAAAAATCATTTAAAAAATTTTACCAAACCAAAACTTTTGAACTGTGGTGTAGATGTGAAAAAAAATAAATGCAGAACACACTTTACATTTAATATATCATATTTTAATAAATATAAAAAATAAATTTATTTGTTGGTGTTTTTTTAATGCTACGAGGATGCTGTTTTTAGCCTGTCCCCACCTCTGAATTATTTCTGTATTAACAAAAATGCATATTTTCCATGCAAACTCTTTCTTCTGTAAAGGGTTATGTGTCGACCCTGTTACCATTATACTTTTGCCTTTTAAATTAATAATTTAATTAACTCCATAAAGAAAACAAAATGTCATCACCCTTTTAACCATCACCCTTTTAGGAAAGTGTTTTCCTTAAGAAGTTAATCCCTTTTTTAAATATATTTATCTTATGTTTTGTTAAAAACATAATTTCATAGAATTATTTCATTTAAAAAAAATTTTTTCATTTGCACTACTAAACTCACCTTACAAAACAAATAGAAACACGTTTTGTAATGGCCCATCTATAAATATTGTTACCTTAGCAGTAGCTGTCCTAAAACAACATTACATTTACCAACTAAAAAGCTGTTTTTTTGTTGTTGTTTTTTTGTCTCACGTGTTTGTGCTTGGAATATTTCATTCTCCCGCCAGACACTCATCGCCTGGGGAAAACACCTGGGGCAAGAACTCTCTTTACAAATAATGTCATAAGTTTCCTGATCCCTGGCACATGATATGTGATGTGTGTATAGTGTGAGAGCAGGTCTGTTTTGCTGAGCATTGTTCAAAGTCACTCACTTTCTCGTGCCCTCCTGTGAGCTCGCTCCCTCTCCCGCTCTCTCCGCTGGCTCTGGAGAGACTCTGTGTCCAATCCATCCCGACTGCTCACCGCATTGGCACTAGTACACACACACAAAAAGAGAGAGGTCTTTATTATACAGTCTCGAAACCATCTCTATTATGCTGAGTCATAATACACTTGGCCACAAAAGTAGAGAAATTGTTCTGGGAAATCTTCTGAAATTATGATTACCTACATTCAATTTCATCGCCAGCAGATATTTCATTGTTTAGGAGTATATGATTTACAGCCAAGCATTTTCAGCAGCTGTCACTAGTTATTCAAAGCTGAGAATGTAGAATATGGTAAAAAAGGATTTAGGACCAGCTGAGATGAACTGCAGCCTAGGAGTTTCAAACCCTGCAGGCCTGTGGTCGGGCCCCAGAAGAGCAGGTTGGGGGTAAATGGGGCCGTGATGCAGTGTGGGAATGAATAAGTGTATGCGGATATGCCAAAGGCTAGTTATTCTAGCAGAGTGGTTAGAATGCTCAGGGCAGAAAAGAAACATGAGGTTGGTGAGAACAGCTCGCTGTGACACATGCAAAGATGCTCAAACATGATAACACATGAGAAAAAAAGCTGTCATTTTCGCATGGGTCCTCTGGAAGAAAAAACCGATAAGACCAGTTAGCATAATGACTGTGAGACTGAGAAAGTATGTATGTATTTTAGCATAAGAACATGATGCATCCAGGATCATTGGTTCAATTTCCAGGAATGCATAAATGCAATCTTGAATGCAATGCAAGTCACTTTGAATAAAAGCATAAATACATATAAATATAAATGACTACCACACTATTACTACCTACAGGAAAGAGGCAGTACACATTTAGTAGAGATTTTATTTGCATAGTATTACTGTTACCTGTTTTGCATAATTATTATTATTATTATTTTTACTTTATTTTTTCTTTCATATCCCTTCAAGGGTTTTTCCAGAAAATAAATGTACAGATATCGATTCACCCATTTAAATGATAATTTCACTTGAAAGCAGTGTATAACAACTGACATGTATTCACATCTTAAAGGGGTCTTATTATGCTTTTACAAAGTCTTGATTTTGTTTTGGGGGGTGTACTAGAACAG
>NW_015548337.1:0-4112 GCF_001515605.1 Sinocyclocheilus anshuiensis
CCATGAGTAAACACACACAAGTGTTGTAAAACTATAATCTACTGCAGAGTCACATTATTCCTCTTTTCTCTTTGTTTCCGTCTTCCAGTTTGTCCATGAGCCTGTCGCTCCAGCCATGACAGGAAGTGAAGTCACGTCTGCTAACGAGGTTTGTTAATACTTTTGTCAATTTAGTTTTACACTCGTTATAACATGACCAGAAGTGAAATTCTCTTATTGCTACTAAATGTGATTCAGCAGTGCACTATTGTTAAAAACACTTGTGTGTTAACATTATACTGAAAGCCTTGTGTCTTCATAAACCATGAGTAAACACACACAAGTGTTGTAAAACTATAGTCTACTGCAGAGTCACATACAATAGTCATATGAGTCCTCATAAACCATGAGTAAACACACACAAGTCTTGTAAATCTATAATCTACTGCTGAGTCACATACAGTAGTTATACGAGTCCTCATAAACCATGAGTAAACACACACAAGTGTTGTAAAACTATAGTCTACTGCTGAGTCACATACTATAGTCATATGAGTCCTCATAAACCATGAGTAAACACACACAAGTGTTGTAAAACTATAGTCTACTGCTGAGTCACATACTATAGTCATATGAGTCCTCATAAACCATGAGTAAACACACACAAGTGTTGTAAAACTATAGTCTACTGCTGAGTCACATACTATAGTCATATGAGTCCTCATAAACCATGAGTAAACACACACAAGTGTTGTAAAACTATAGTCTACTGCTGAGTCACATACTATAGTCATATGAGTCCTCATAAACCATGAGTAAACACACACAAGTGTTGTAAAACTATAGTCTACTGCTGAGTCACATACTATAGTCATATGAGTCCTCATAAACCATGAGTAAACACACACAAGTGTTGTAAAACTATAGTCTACTGCTGAGTCACATACTATAGTCATATGAGTCCTCATAAACCATGAGTAAACACACACAAGTGTTGTAAAACTATAGTCTACTGCTGAGTCACATACTATAGTCATATGAGTCCTCATAAACCATGAGTAAACACACACAAGTGTTGTAAAACTATAGTCTACTGCTGAGTCACATACTATAGTCATATGAGTCCTCATAAACCATGAGTAAACACACACAAGTGTTGTAAAACTATAGTCTACTGCTGAGTCACATACTATAGTCATATGAGTCCTCATAAACCATGAGTAAACACACACAAGTGTTGTAAAACTATAGTCTACTGCTGAGTCACATACTATAGTCATATGAGTCCTCATAAACCATGAGTAAACACACACAAGTGTTGTAAAACTATAGTCTACTGCTGAGTCACATACTATAGTCATATGAGTCCTCATAAACCATGAGTAAACACACACAAGTGTTGTAAAACTATAGTCTACTGCTGAGTCACATACAATAGTCATATGAGTCCTCATAAACTAAATCATGTCCTCATAAACTATGAGTAAACACACACAACTTTTGTAAAACTATAGTCTACTGCAGTGTCACATACAATAGTCATATGAGTCCTCATAAACCATGAGTAAACACACACAAGTGTTGTAAAACTATTCTACTGCTGAGTCACATACAATAGTCATATGTGTCCTCATAAACTAAATCATGTCCTCATAAACCACGAGTAAACACACACAAGTGTTGAAAAACTATAGTCTACTGCTGAGTCACATACAATAGTCATATGTGTCCTCATAAATTAAACCATGTCCTCATAAACCACGAGTAAACACACACAAGTGTTGTAAAACTATAGTCTACTGCTTTGTCACATACAATTGTCATATGTGTCCTCATAAACCAAATCATTTCCTCATAAATCATGAGTAAACACACACAAGTGTTGTAAAACTATAGTCTACTGCAGAGGCACATACAATAGTCATACGAGTCCAAATAAACTAAATCATGTCCTCATAAACCATGAGTAAACGTACACAAGTGTTGTAAAACTATAATCTACTGCTGAGTCACATACAATAGTCATACGAGTCCTCATAAACCATGAGTAAACAAACACAAGCGTTGTAAAACTATAGTCTACTGCTGAGTCACAAACAATAGTCATACGAGTCCTCATAAACTAAATCATGTCCTCATAAACGATGAGTAAGCACACACAAGTGTTGTAAAACTATAGTCTACTGCTGAGTCACATACAGTAGTCATATGAGTCCTCATAACATAAACCATGAGTAAACACATACAAGTGTTGTAAAACTATAGTCTACTGCTGAGTCACATACAGTAGTCATATGAGTCCTCATAACATAAACCATGAGTAAACACATACAAGTGTTGTAAAACTATAGTCTACTGCTGAGTCACATACAGTAGTCATATGAGTCCTCATAACATAAACCATGAGTAAACACATACAAGTGTTGTAAAACTATAGTCTACTGCTGAGTCACATACAGTAGTCATATGAGTCCTCATAACATAAACCATGAGTAAACACATACAAGTGTTGTAAAACTATAGTCTACTGCTGAGTCACATACAGTAGTCATATGAGTCCTCATAACATAAACCATGAGTAAACACATACAAGTGTTGTAAAACTATAGTCTACTGCTGAGTCACATACAGTAGTCATATGAGTCCTCATAACATAAACCATGAGTAAACACATACAAGTGTTGTAAAACTATAGTCTACTGCTGAGTCACATACAGTAGTCATATGAGTCCTCATAACATAAACCATGAGTAAACACATACAAGTGTTGTAAAACTATAGTCTACTGCTGAGTCACATACAGTAGTCATATGAGTCCTCATAACATAAACCATGAGTAAACACATACAAGTGTTGTAAAACTATAGTCTACTGCTGAGTCACATACAGTAGTCATATGAGTCCTCATAACATAAACCATGAGTAAACACATACAAGTGTTGTAAAACTATAGTCTACTGCTGAGTCACATACAGTAGTCATATGAGTCCTCATAACATAAACCATGAGTAAACACATACAAGTGTTGTAAAACTATAGTCTACTGCTGAGTCACATACAGTAGTCATATGAGTCCTCATAACATAAACCATGAGTAAACACATACAAGTGTTGTAAAACTATAGTCTACTGCTGAGTCACATACAGTAGTCATATGAGTCCTCATAACATAAACCATGAGTAAACACATACAAGTGTTGTAAAACTATAGTCTACTGCTGAGTCACATACAGTAGTCATATGAGTCCTCATAACATAAACCATGAGTAAACACATACAAGTGTTGTAAAACTATAGTCTACTGCTGAGTCACATACAGTAGTCATATGAGTCCTCATAACATAAACCATGAGTAAACACATACAAGTGTTGTAAAACTATAGTCTACTGCTGAGTCACATACAGTAGTCATATGAGTCCTCATAACATAAACCATGAGTAAACACATACAAGTGTTGTAAAACTATAGTCTACTGCTGAGTCACATACAGTAGTCATATGAGTCCTCATAACATAAACCATGAGTAAACACATACAAGTGTTGTAAAACTATAGTCTACTGCTGAGTCACATACAGTAGTCATATGAGTCCTCATAACATAAACCATGAGTAAACACATACAAGTGTTGTAAAACTATAGTCTACTGCTGAGTCACATACAGTAGTCATATGAGTCCTCATAACATAAACCATGAGTAAACACATACAAGTGTTGTAAAACTATAGTCTACTGCTGAGTCACATACAGTAGTCATATGAGTCCTCATAACATAAACCATGAGTAAACACATACAAGTGTTGTAAAACTATAGTCTACTGCTGAGTCACATACAGTAGTCATATGAGTCCTCATAACATAAACCATGAGTAAACACATACAAGTGTTGTAAAACTATAGTCTACTGCTGAGTCACATACAGTAGTCATATGAGTCCTCATAACATAAACCATGAGTAAACACATACAAGTGTTGTAAAACTATAGTCTACTGCTGAGTCACATACAATAGTCATATGAGTCATCATAAACCATGAGTAAACACACACAAGTGTTATAAAACTAGTCTACTGCTGAGTCACATACAATAGTCATATGAGTCCTCATAAACCATGAGTAAACACACACAAGTGTT
>NW_015548337.1:5874-6690 GCF_001515605.1 Sinocyclocheilus anshuiensis
ACACTGCGTCCTCTAGGTTTCTTGCCATGCTGCGGACGCAAGCTTCAGACGAAGAAGTGAATGATGTGTTCTCCCGGCGCCTATTTATACTATAGTCGCACCGGTAGTGACGTCATGGCTGTCGCCGGCCAACGTGTTGTTGGTGTTTTTTCAATGTATGCTTCAGACACGGGTCACGACGAGGCATTCCCCATAGCGGCCCCTAGAGGACGCAGTTCGAAGTTCCCATGAAAGGGAACTATAATCTACTTCAGTCGCATACAATAGTCATATGAGTCCTCATAAACCATGAGTAAACACACAAATGTTGTAAAACTATAATCTACTGCAGTCACATACAATAGTCATATGAGTCCTCATAAACCATGAGTAATCACACACAAGTGTTGTAAAACTATAGTATACTGCAGTCACATACAATAGTCATATGAGTCCTCATAAACCGTGAGTAATCACACACAAGTTTTGTAAAACTATAGTCTACTGCAGTAACTTACAATAGTGATATGAGTCCTCATAAACCATGAGTAAACACACAAATGTTGTAAAACTATAATCTACTGCAGTCACATACAATAGTCATATGAGTCCTCATAAACCATGAGTAATCACACACAAGTGTTGTAAAACTATAGTATACTGCAGTCACATACAATAGTCATATGAGTCCTCATAAACCGTGAGTAATCACACACAAGTTTTGTAAAACTATAGTCTACTGCAGTCACATACAATAGTGATATGAGTCCTCATAAACCATGAGTAAACACACAAATGTTGTAAAACGTCTCAGGTTACTTATGTAACCATGTATCC
>NW_015548337.1:6732-6996 GCF_001515605.1 Sinocyclocheilus anshuiensis
ATCAGACAATGTTAATGAAATAACATCATCCTCCAGCGGCTCACTCTCGTGCACAGCCGACGATCGCAAAAGGGAAACCCCCCTTCAAACTCATCGGCCAGATCCACCAGCGATCCCCACGAGCTCATTCCCTTCTGTGCCTCAGCAGCGGCAGGTCCTGAATCGTGGGAAGCAGACGGCTGCCCCGCTTTCCTCGAAAAGAGAGACAAACGAGAGCGGAGCTTTTTCCCTTGGAAAAAACGCTCGCAGTGCACGCCGATTGCC
>NW_015548337.1:7008-7958 GCF_001515605.1 Sinocyclocheilus anshuiensis
GCCGGCCAACGAGTTGGTGTTTTTTCAATGTATGCTTCAGACACGGGTCACGACGAGGCATTCCCCATAGCGGCCCCTAGAGGACGCAGTTCGAAGTTCCCATGAAAGGGAACTATAATCTACTGCAGTCGCATACAATAGTCATATGAGTCCTCATAAACCATGAGTAAACACACAAATGTTGTAAAACTATAATCTACTGCTGAGTCACATAAAATAGTCATATGAGTCCTCATAAACCATGAGTAAACACACAGAAGTGTTGTAAAACTATGGTCTTCTGCTGAGTCACATACAATAGTCATATGAGTCCTCATAAACCATGAGTGAACACACATGTGTTGTAAAACTATAATCTACTGCTGAGTCACATACAATAGTCATATGAGTCCTCATAAACCATGAGTAAACACACACAAGTGTTGTAAAACTATAATCTACTTTCTGAGTCACATACAATAGTCATATGAGTCCTCATAAACCATGAGTAAGCACACACAAGTGTTGTAAAACTATAGTCTACTGCTGAGTCACATACAATAGTTATATGAGTCCTCATAGACCATGAGTAAACACACAAGTGTTGTAGAACTATAATCTACTGCTGAGTCACATACAATAGTCATATGTGTCCTCATAAACCATGAGTAAACACACACAAGTGTTGTAAAACTATAATCTACTGCTGAGTCACATACAATAGTCATATGAGTCCTCATAAACCATGAGGACCAAAATTTTGGAGCACCCAGCAAAAATTTAGGAGCACCACAACTACAAATTATATATTAACAGATTTTATCCTTACATTCTTAACTTTAATGCAGATTTTGTATTGGTTAATATTAGCTGTCAATCTCTCAGTCACTGCTTTCCGCTAACTACCGCGAGAAAAAGAAAGGGCTGAAGAAGAGAGAAAATGAAAAGAACACTGACAGATTTCTTTTGTA
>NW_015548337.1:8596-18669 GCF_001515605.1 Sinocyclocheilus anshuiensis
CTGAGTCACATACAATAGTCATATGAGTCCTCATAAACCATGAGTAAGCACACACAAGTGTTGTAAAACTATAATCTACTGCTGAGTCACATACAATAGTCATATGAGTCCTCATAAACCATGAGGACCAAAATTTTGGAGCACCCAGCAAAAATTTAGGAGCACCACAACTACAAATTATATATTAACAGATTTCATCTTTACATTCTTAACTTTAATGCAGATTTTAGATTGGTTAATATTAGCTGTCAATCATTCAGTCACTGCTTTCCGCTGTCAGGTGACAGGGAGCTAACTACCGCGGGAAATGCAAAGGGCTGAAGAAGAGAGAGAGCTGGTCTTTGGCGAGGGTTAGGATGGTGTATGCGGTGTTACATTTTTTATACAGCTCTGCCAATTGCGCGGAACGGCTAGCAGCTAGGGGTGTGCGATATTGACAAAAAAATTAATGTCTCGATTTTTTCTAGGATTTTTAACGATAATTAGACGATATTTTGTGTGTGTTTTTGTGTGTTTTTGTGCTGATCTTGTGTTATTGTGCTGGTAGTCTTAAGGACTACCGTGGACGGCTGACTTTGAAATTCTTCATATTCTATGTGGTGGTCAGTTCACAGCAGTGACAGAAATGAATTAAGTTTAAATTGATTTTTACCTTTTATGGTCATTTTTAGAATTAAGCCATTTTTTTTTGTAAAAGTGCATCATCATTTCAGTCAAATTCTTACATTTAATCAGTCAATTAGAATAATAAGACATTTGGGCTGTTATCAAGCAAACAAAATCAGTATTAACAAAATCCATCTTTGAATTTTGTGGCATTTAGATGCATTTACACACTGCTTAATGCAGGACATGAATGCATTTAACCTGCAGTTACACATGCATATATAATGTTTTAATACTGTAAACATAAAATGTTGAATACTGATTTTTTTTTATTATTTTTTATTTTTTTATAAAAAGATAGGCCTACTTTAAATGTGAAATTAAAACCGCCAGTAGGTGGCAGCAATTCACTGTTAGTAAGTGAGTCACTGCGATTGAACTGAATCATTTAAACGGTTGATTCATTCAGGAACGAAACACTGTGGTGGTCAGTGTGGTCAGTTCACAGCAGTGACAGAAATGAATTAAGTTTAAATTGATTTTTACCTTTTATGGTCATTTTTAGAATTAAGCCATTTTTTTTTGTAAAAGTGCATCATCATTTCAGTCAAATTCTTACATTTAATCAGTCAATTAGAATAATAAGACATTTGGGCTGTTATCAAGCAAACAAAATCAGTATTAACAAAATCCATCTTTGAATTTTGTGGCATTTAGATGCATTTACACACTGCTTAATGCAGGACATGAATGCATTTAACCTGCAGTTACACATGCATATATAATGTTTTAATACTGTAAACATAAAATGTTGAATACTGATTTTTTTTTATTATTTTTTATTTTTTTATAAAAAGATAGGCCTACTTTAAATGTGAAATTAAAACCGCCAGTAGGTGGCAGCAATTCACTGTTAGTAAGTGAGTCACTGCGATTGAACTGAATCATTTAAACGGTTGATTCATTCAGGAACGAAACACTGTCATTGTTACAGGCCGAACGAGACGTGAGACGTGCGGATCCAAGTGCAAGGCTTTATTACAAAGGCGTGGTCAGAAACAGGCATGGGTCAGACAATGGCAAACTGGTATGTAGAAGACAAGGCAAGAGCAGTCCGGTAAACAAGCGAGGGTCAGTCGACGGCGAACGTAATCCAACAGGGCGGGACTAGAGGGATAGTCCAGGTACACAGGCAATGATCAGAACATGAGAAAACAGACAAGGCAAGACTCAGATAAGGCTAGGAAAACTAAAGCAGGCACCGTAAGGTAGCTATCAGCTAAACAGCAATATACGCTAAACAATACTCAGCAGTTTGAAAGGGATCTGAATGAGTGTTATATAGTGAAGGTGTGATTGGTTACAGCTGTGTGCAATCAGTGCTGTGTGCAATCGGTGCAATGGATGATGGGATATGTAGTCCGGGATGACATGCAACAGTTTGTGTAGTGCGAGAGTCAATGTAATGGAAGGGTGATCTCTGGTGGTGAGTGAATTGAAGTTCATAGACCGGATTCGTGACAGTCATGTTGCTCAGAGACGCAAAACAGTGCTGTGGCTTTGTTTGGAATTATTTTTGTTGTCGAAATAGAGTAAAAACAGGCAATATGGTGTTTAAAACGTAAGTTTCTTAATATAAACTTCTTGTTTATTGAACTGTTGTATAAAATCAATATCACATTTGTAATCATGCTCATTTTTGGAGGAAAAAACGGCACTCTTCGTGTGATATCTTAAATTTTGAGAATCATGCAGTGAAAACAACGCACTCTAAATGCGCACGCGCACTAGTCTAACCTACTAGACTTCATCACGTCATGTATGCGTGCACTCTGTAGGTGTTTTGTTTGGTTTTTGCAATATACTCGATAATGTCAAATCGCACATCGTTAAAACAACAATTACGATATTATCGCAGACCCCTACGTGAGCATCCTGACGATTAAAGGCCTGAATGATTGAACCTGATGATCCTGAACATTTTGCCACACACTTGTCCCTGCATTTCTTGTGTTTGGCACTCTCTCCGTGTTTTACCAAGCTCTCGAGCTCAAAATGTGTAGATTCGGTGGCGAACGCTGTTAGTGTTACCTACAAACTCTATCCCACAGGCTTTAAAGTGAATGCAGTGCATAGAGCACAGTGCATTTTCATAGCGGAGCCACTCAAAGTCTTTCAACCATTCTCTCCGAAAACTGTACGCCTTCTTTCGGCTGGTGGATCAACATTCACCACATGATCGCTATCATCAGCACCATTATTTGTAACTTTGTGGTTTACAAAAGAAATCTGTCAGTGTTCTTTTCATTTTCTCTCTTCTTCAGCCCTTTGCATTTCCCACGGTAATTAGCACCCTGTCACCTGACAGCGGAAAGCAGTGACTGAGAGATTGACAGCTAATATTAAACAATCTAAAATCTGCATTAAAGTTAATAATGAAAAGATGAAGTTATGTAACGTTTGATAGAACGGCAGACCGTATCAGCACACAGAAGGCACATAACTGTGAACGTTTTTAGAGAAATGAAAACGGGTCGCACTACAACAATTATATGCACTCGCACAAATGCTCCCAAATATATTTTGAGGTCGCACAGATTAAATTATGGGAGCATATGTGACCAAAATGGTCGCAATTTCGAGCCTTGTGAGTCCTCATAAACCAGTCAAAGTCAAAGTCTGCTTTACTGTCAAATCTTCCACATGTACAGCACATACATACAGAGAATTGAAATTGCGTTACTCTCAGACCCTTGGTGCATACAGATAACATGTTCTACTGTTAGTCCAATATGAGAATAGGAGTACCAAAATCCAAAGAATGCCTGCCCGAATGGCTACCTGTGATTTTTAAATTTTGCAAGCCTTGTGAACAAAATCTAGCTAACATTTATAATTTATT
Source organism: Sinocyclocheilus anshuiensis (assembly GCF_001515605.1). Classification (NCBI taxonomy): domain Eukaryota; kingdom Metazoa; phylum Chordata; class Actinopteri; order Cypriniformes; family Cyprinidae; genus Sinocyclocheilus; species Sinocyclocheilus anshuiensis. The sequence continues at coordinate 12,105 of NW_015548337.1, forward strand.
TAGGCCTGAAATATTGCATGTATATGTAACACAAAGTATTTATCAGAATGTACTTTAAATAAAATTCATGTCAGATACTAATTCTGCTGTTGTTCATAAATACCAGTAGTGATGTTGTACAATGAGGATGTTGTGTCATCAGTGTCCCAATGTGTAGTGAGGCAGGGTCCTTTACTGTCCTTACCAGTGCCTGAATTCATGTAAACAATATACTGCTTGGGAGCTAGGGAACTAAGACGTACCCAGTGTGTCAAAAAAGAGAGAATTCTGGTTCATCTCAATCAGCTCCCTAGCTCATTCAAAAGCGACTTCAATGGTGGTTTTGTTGCAAGTTTATTTATCAGTGTGAAATTTGCTTATCCCTAATATCCATACCCACTGTGTCTTTCATGGATTTGTTTTTGTTTTTTTCCTCCAGGAAATAATGGTTAGATCCCAACAGGAAGCTAGAAGGCCAGGCAGTGGCAATGATGGTAAGAAAATTGCTTTAAAAAATAACACAGAAAGGAACTTGTTTTTAACTTTGTTTGAGTTTTTATTTTTCACCCAACGAACATAAGGATACTGATAAACGCAGGGCACAAGACTCTGGCTTTCTCTGTCTTCTTTGAAGCTCAAGAGAGAAAATACTGTCAAGTTCAACAGTATGATGAATAAATATTAATGATAACACTTTACAATAAGGTGTCATTTCTGAACATTAGTTAATGTATTAACTAATATGAACGAACAATGAACAATACATTTATTACACAATTTATTAAAGGGGTCATATGATGCAATTTCAAATTTTCCTTTCTCTTTGGAGTGTCACAAGCTGTTCGTGCATAGATAAGATCCCTAAAGTTGCAAAGACTAAAGTCTCAAACCCAAAGAGATATTCTTTATAAAAGTTAAGACTGGTCCACACCCTCCTAAAACGACTCGTTCTAACACGCCCCCACATACCTACGTCACGATGTGGGAAGATTTGCATAACGCCGCCCAAATGTTCACGCAAAGAAAGGAGGAGTAACTTTTATTCTCGTAGTAGTATTATTGTTGCCGCCGCCATGTCGTGAAGAGCTATGTGTTTCGTTGTGAAAGCGAAACTACTTTGTTTGGTCTTCCAAAAGAGGACACGACTAGAAATCGGTGGTTAAGTTGTATTTACAGCACTGTTCCAGAACACTTCAACCCAAATATTCAGATGTGTGCAGCACATTTTATGGAGGACTGTTTCCTGATCCTGGGAGAGTAGACTACAATGCCGGCTGTTCTGACTCACAGTCTGTAAGTACGTTTTTATATTTAAAGAATTTGCCACTGATGATTCAAACGTGAGTTTTGAGCAGTGTAGAGTAGCGCTTGTTGTTTGTCGTTTAATGCAGACATGGTTTTGTTTACGCGGCGCGATATGCAATGCAATGTGTAAAAAGACAGTATAAGTCATTATAATCAGTTAATGTTAGTTAATAAAAATACAGTCGTTTGTTCATGTTAGTTCACAGTGCATTAACTAATGTTAACAAGCACACATTGTGATTTTAATAATGCATTAGTAAATGCTGAAATTAACGTTAACTAAGATTAATTGAAATTAACATGAACTAAGATTAATAAATGCTGTATAAGTATTGTTCATTCCTAGTTCATGTTAACTAACGTAATGTTAAATAATGTTAAATTATTATTTATTTATTTATAAATTTAAATTAAATGTTCTCTCCTGGTGGAATGACCTGCACAACTCAACTCGAGCAGCTGAGTCCTTAGCCATCTTCAAGAATTGGCTAAAAACACATCTCTTCCATCTTTATTTGACCCTCTAACTCTAGCACGCTCCATTCTAATCTCTCATTCTTTTAGACGTGCACTCTATTCATTTACTGCTTGTTTTCTTTAAAAAAAACAGTAGCTTTTCTAATCTTTTTGTATTCTATCTGTTTTCTTTTTATTTATTATACGATTAACAAAAGCAAAAAAGACCTAACACTAGCTTGCTCGATTCTTTTTCTACTCTATCTATTTTCTTTTTATTATATAGTTAATAAAAAACCCTTGCTACATGTACTGCGTTAAGCTAACTGAGACTTGTTCTATCACTTGTATATCATTGCTCTTTTGTTGATTTTGATTGCTTCCATTGTCCTCATTTGTAAGTCGCTTTGGATAAAAGCATCTGCTAAATAATAAAAAAAAAGGAACCTTATTGTAAAGTGTTGCCATGTTAACATCTAAACTAATACTTTAACCTGTTAACTTGCATACCCGTATTTTAAGCTCTTTAACCTATAGTTGCACCGGCGCCACTGAAGTCATGCAGTAAGCACTGCTAATTCAGTTTTAATGTGCGCCTAGAACGTCCGCAGATGAGGCATTAAGTGCATGGCACTGCGACCAACTTAACATTTTACAGAGTTTAATGTAGCAATGTGGTCGCTCAGTTTTTCTAGAGCAGCTTTAATTGTGCAATAGATTTGAATAAAGAAATAAAGTGCTATGCACAGGCTGTATTGATTACAAAAATAAGACGAGTAAAGAAAACGCTGTACTTATTAAAATAATCACCCTTTATTTAAATGAATGAACACAGAAAATCTCTGTTAACAGGTTAATGTAACATTTCCCATTCCATGACTAGTAAAATAATCGCAACTTGCTCTGTATAATATTGAACACGGCTCTTCTTCTCGGAGTAGCTGCGTGCGTCTTCTTGTTTGACAGGTGTCAGTGTTAAGGTGCAATACTACCACGTGGGAGGTCAACCAGGTACTGGCGCTGGAGTATTTACATGTCGTGTTATCATAAGAGTCCTGTTCATTTTCACCGGTATATCGTCACACACTAAATTAACACGATGTCGATAATTCATGCTTTGAATATCACGATTGTCGTCAATACCGGTATATTGCGACACCCCAGGATATTATTTAAATACAACTTCAGTTGGGTTTGTCTGAAAGAAAAAGTCATATACACAGAGTTGCTTGAGGGTAAATTAAGAAAAAATGTAAATTTTTGGGTGAATAATTCCTTTAATCCGAATCTGGTTTCGGTATCATTTTTCCTATCAAAATATTTAATATGCTCATTAAAGGTTCATAAGTAAGATTATTGCATTAAAATATCCAAAAAAACACTTGAATACAATCCGTGTATCATTCGTTCATTCGTTTTTTTTAATTTAATATTGAAAGTAGAAAAATGAGAAAACGGCTCCTTTTTCGTTTTTTTCCCCCAAAAAACTAAAAATGAAAATTCAGCTTAAATTTTCGGTTTTCGTTCAGGGGTAGATAAATGAATAAACAGCTTGAATATTCGATTTCTACAATTGGGCGGGAAGTAAACGCCCCTTTTATACGCCCCTATCACTTTAAGAACCGCTGGTCTACACAGAAGAAAGCCCTGTCTAGACTCTGCCCTGGTACGAGTTGTGTCGAGCTATTCATTAGACTGTTTGTTTGATGAAAAAAGATGAAATGTAGTTGCAATAAACGTGTTAAGATTCCATACACCTGCAGCAGTGGAGGACTATTATTCTGCTGTGTGATACTGCAGAAGAACTGACGACGGCACGGTTTGATCTTCGACTGACCAATCAGCAGAAAGGGGCGTTTAATTCCTGCCCAATTGTAGAAATCAAATATTCAAGCTGTTTATTAATTTTTCTACCCCTGAACGAAAAACAAAAATTTAAGCTGAATTCTTGTTTTTTTTGTTGTTGTTTTTTTTTTGACAAAAAAGAAAAACTGAAAAAGGAGCAATTGTTTCATTTTTCCACTTCCAACATTAAATCAAAAAACAAATGAACGAATGATACACGGATTGAATAAGGTTAGATATTTTTTTGACTTGTGTACTTACAGTATCCCAATGGTATCCATCAAAGTTTAAATTTATGATTAGAGATGACAGGATTTAAAAAAAAAAAGAAAAGAAGAAAGAAAATACGTTTTTTTTTTTTTTATCCTGTCATCTCTAGACATGACCGGTCTGCAGTCTTGATATCAACCTTATACCTTCCGCAAATGAATAACAACTGAATAAGATGACGACAATACCAACATGTGTTTATTACTCATTACCACAATCTTACCACAATTGTTTTCTCTTTCATTATAATGTTTAATCTATTGAAAAAGAGAGAGGAAGGAAGAGAAAGAGGGAAGAGAAGACATTAGGAATGAGGAGGAGAGAGACATCTAGAGGTAAAAATCAACTGAACCAATTAAAACAGTTGTGTTTTCTCTTGCCTTAACGGGGTCATATGATGCTGTTTTAAAAGTTCATTATTATGTTTATTGGGTGTAACACAATAGGTTAACATTCTTTAATGTTCAAATTTTTTCACATATTGTTCATTATTGTAACTTTCCTATTCACAGTATGGCCATCTGACCAAGTGCATTTTGGTTGCCTGAACACCTCAAGCGTGTCAGAAATGTAACGCCCCTTAAGGGGGTCCTATTATGCTCTTTTACAAAGACTTGATTTTGTTTTGGGGGTGTACTAGAACAGGCTCTCATACTAGGTTGTTCGAAAAACATTATTTTTATGCTCAAACAGCAACATTACAGACTAACTAAAGTTGAAAAAGTTAAAATGCATAATAGGACCCCTTTAAGCCGGGCATGCTCTGTGTAATTTTTGTCTGGTTTTGAGTCAATTTCTGACTCATCACTAAAATCATTAAATTGTGCTAGCAGCATGCAAGTCTTTTTGATGTACATCCTAAAATAAACCTAAAATAGGCTTTAAACTAGTCATTAGGGGTGTGGCAAGATCTCATGCCACGAAATCTTTAGAAAAGTATGAATGAATGTCCTCTGTTATATTGAATAAATATATTTGTGGGAGACTATAAGCTTTTATAACTTTGCAGATGACATACATGCACAAACAACTATACTACACACTGAAGTAAAAGAAAGACATGAAAAGCATCATATGTCCTCTTTACCATTGAAAGCTTCATCGTAGTCCACATGGTATTAGACTCAGCATGCCCCTACTGAATATTCCATTGAATAGTTTCTATAGTTGCTATAAAGTATAATTATAATATTATCATAAAAGGGTTCCAGCTAGCCTCCCAAAGTCAGACTAGATTTATCTTGCTCATAAATTTTGTGAAGTATGTAATTGGCAGTGTTACTCATGCCCAAACAAATCTAGCTATGGTTGTAATATAGTAGCAATTATTTGTAAATGTGTGTAGCGTTATGAATCTGTAAATCAATCCATGTGTCCATATTAAGATATGTAAATGTGTAAAAGATCTCAGATTTGTAAACATTTGCGGGTTCCTGTAAATATTATTGAGAATCTGTGTATAATCGATTTAAAATCTCAAATTTTAGCAAAATAGCATTCAAATTTGTTATTATTTTGATATCCGCAAATGTAAAGCCCCTAGTATCCTTCACTTTTCCACATTCCGATCAGTGTGTGCAAGCCTTTCGAAGTGTAATTCTTGGCAGTGAGTGTGGACAAAAGTGTTCACACTAGTAGACCTTTGTTTTGCTCTGAAATAGTTTGTCTTTTTCAGCTTATTGTTTGTTTATTGGCGAATAAAGAAATGTGAAAATTTTATTTTAAATTAGATTTCATATTAATTCAATATGCAGTTTCTTAAGGTTGTAAGACACATCAAATTAGCAAAGAGGAGATGACTTCTCTTGAGAAATGTTCAGTTTGCTACGAACTAGGTATGTCAACGATTAATCGATGATCGATTAATTGTCGATAAGAGATGCAATCGATTAAAGCTATCGATGGTCGATTAAGTCGTTTAATTTTGGGCTGCGTGCGGCTCATGCGCAAAACACGTGCGTGCGGCTGTGAGTGACGGTGACGGTATATAAATGCATCATCATTCACTCATAATGTACAAATTAAGCTTTTAATGTGATTTAAACTTTAAAAGTACATTAAAATATAAACAACACAAAGTTCTTCAACATGGAATGCAATAGAAATGTAGTAACAGTCATTTCCCCAGATAATTGTTTCATCTTTGAAACAATTAGGTGAAGGTTGCAGGGCTGCGGGACACTGGGGGAAGGATTCATTCCTACAACTTGTTAATTCGTTCCTACGACTTATTAATATGTGGCCACTGTCCATGTTTCATTAATTTTGTTCCTTAAATAACCCATGATTTAACTAAAATGAGGGAACAAATTAATACATCGAACGAATTCATGGCCATGAAATCTTTAATTTCCCTTCCGCATGTTTACCACAGTAAGAGATGCGAAAACAGTGATGAAAAATGAATGACAATAAAATAAACCTGCGAAATTAGAGGGTTAGACGGTGAGGATTTAGGAAAAGAAACAATGCCTAAATATTACTGAATTTGTGGAAATTCGTGACCAAGAACAAAGCCACATAAATGTTGGCTATATGGGCTCAAACGGCATCCAAAAGCATGGTCGCGATGTAAGATTTTCCAGCTAACCAAATATTCCTCTAATAAACAAAGCGTTTATACCACACTTGTCATAATCAGAGCTTATCATTTGTAAATAAATAATTGCTGGATTCAAAACAGCAATTAAAAGGCACTGTGACCGACACT
>NW_015548337.1:19393-24178 GCF_001515605.1 Sinocyclocheilus anshuiensis
GCGAATATGGAAACATTTGGATTTGTGCCGAATGAGACGTGCGTAATAACCTCCAAATACGTCTAGCCAAACCCGCGCTCGCTCCGTCTCGTATGCACGCATGCATGCACTGTCACGATCTAATGCACTGTAAATGCCGGATTTTTTAAAACAAATAGGCCTACCGGAATGCAAACATTTTAAATCTGACATTTTCCGGAACAGGATCCAGCAGGATCAAATTAAGTACTGGTCATAATACTCACATGATAATGTTTCATGTTAGTAACAGTGTGTTTTGCTGCAGCAGCGCCGATGGAAGCGGTTCACTGACTGCGCAGCACAGCCACACGCGCCACAGTTACGTTTGGGATCATTTTATTTTAAATGCCATAATGTCAGTTGAAAACATTGCAATAGTGTTTTAAAATACGAAACCATTTAAAGAGGCGCGTTCAGCGGTCTCCGTGTCGGGATAGGAAACAGTCAACAAAGGAAAATGATCTCAAACGTACGGCGCGCTCTCTTCATTTTATCAAATGATCATAATTACATCTTTTCATTTTACGATCCTGCTACTAGCATTTTATTCAGACTAAAACCCCTTTAATTCGGGTGAGAAAGCGGGGGTTTTTTTTAGTGGCTTTTGCACATCCTGTCAAGCCGGTGACTTTGTGCTGCTGCAATAGACGCATTTTGCTGCATTAAAGTTAACGATTAATCGATTATGGAAATGATCGATGGAAATGATCGAAAATTGACATCCCTACTACAGACCATTTTCACCGCTGAAGTGGTTGGGGCTGAGATGTAAAGGTTAGTATAAAAATTATCATGAGATTCAGTGAATATATTTAATGTTGTGCAATACACTGTGTGGTGCGGCGCTTCTCATCTTGTGTGTGACCAGTTAATGTTCCACTGAAGCCCTCGGAGAAGAGAGGGTACTTTTCAACCTCTTTTCACTCCTAGGGTACAGTATAAATAGTCTACTGACGCAAGTGAGAGCTTGTTGGCTTTTTAAATAATGTCAATGGAGACAAAGTTTCAGTTCGCTGATTTCAGTTTCTGTTGTGAGGAAACAGCTAATCACTTATCAAAATATTTAGCGTAAAACATTTCATTTAGAGTGAGCTATATTTGGAAATTACAATTAAGTAAATTATGTTTTATAAGAGAATTCATGGAGAATTTTTTTCCTATTTTTGTGACTTTTTTTTTTTTTGGCTAGTAGATGTTCTGAATGGCCAGTAACCTGAATTTTGTAGCCAAATTGGTTAATTTCAAACCCTGGTGACCACGTTTTACTTAAGTTGCATTATAAATGCTTTGATTTATGTTGGAAATGTATTGTCTCGACATATTACAAAGATAGACTGGCAAGTGAACTAAAAAATTATTAGCCAGTGGCCAGGGGGTTGTATCACAGAAAAAAGGTGTTTATAGGTTTATATATTTTTTTAGTGTTTTTCAAACTGGTTTTATTGTTACCGAAGTAAATAGAGCTACAAATACAGTTCTGGATTACCCAGCAGAGCACAGATCAACTAAATTATGTATTTCGCCAGCATTTGGACTAATTTTATGGCCAGTTATTACACAAATCCAATATTGTACCAATTATTATTCATTATTATGTTACAGTTTTTTTTATTTAAAAGGTTGGCTGTGTGAAGAATTGTGAATTTTTCTCATCACAATTTTTTTTTTTTTTACAGTGTGCAGTACTACATGGCACATCTCCATACAAAAGATAAAAACAAGACTTGGGTAAGTGTTATATTTTGGCAATGCTTTACAGGAAGGGCAAATAAATATATGTGTGTGTATATGTATGTATACATGTTTTTTTATGCTCTTGAAGTTTCTTATGCTCATCAAGGCTGTTTATTTGATCAAAAATACAGAAAATACAGTACTATTGTGAAATATTATTACAATTTAAAATAATGATTTTCTATTTTAATATACTTTCAAATATAATTTATTCCTGTGATGGCAAAGCTGAATTTTCATTAGCTATTATTCCAGTCTTGTCACATGATCCTTCACAAGTTATTCTAAGATGCTGAGTTTTTGTGCTTTTGCCTTAATACACCACTACAGTGGATTTGAAATAAAACAATCAAGATGTGATTGAAGTGCAGACTTTTAGCTTTATTTTAAGAGGTTCCATTTAAAATTTGACATTTACCATTTAGGAGTTACAGCCATTTTAAGCAAAGTACCTCCATTTTTAGGGGCTAAAGTGACATAATTGTAAATATAATTGGCAATTCAGCAATGATAAGCCATGGTTTACAGCAAAACTCAGACATCTTCGTCAGGCCAAAGAGGATGCCTACAGAAATGGGGACAGATAAGTTTCATTGTAGATTCGAAACCCCCACACCATTCTGACCATCTCTTTACACAACCTCTAACACCTCCTGCAACCCCCCTCACCCCCCCTCCTGCACTTCAGATCAGTGAGGATGATGTGCGCCAGGTTTTCAGGAAGAACAAAAGAAGAAAGGCACCAGGCTCAGACAGTGTGACACCAGCCTGTCTGAAAACTAGGCATGGGCCGGTATGAGATTTTGATGGTATGATAAAGTGAGACTGGGGAAATTCATGTCAAACAGCCACACCTTCAGCACCGGCGCCCCTCAGGGGTGTGTGCTCTCCCCACTGCTCTTCTCCATGTACACCAATGACTGCACTTCAAAGGACCCCTCTGTCAAGCTCCTGAAGTTTGCAGATGACACTACAGTCGTCGGCCTCATTCAGGATGGTGATGGGTCTGGTTTGGCTCAGCTACAAAATCAGACATCAGAAGATTACAGAGATCGGTTTGAAATGCCGAGAGAATTATTGGTGCTCCCCTGCCCACCCTTCATGAACTGTATACATCCAGAGTGAGGAAAAGGGCTCAGAAAATCACTCTGAATCCCTCACATCCAAGTTATGCCCTTTTTGAACTTTTGCCATCTGGCCGACAATCATTTGCAGTCAATGACTACCTGTTGTCTGGAGCCCATGGACATCACCAAATTCTGAGTTTCCTCCCTGGAGATGCTTTGCCAGGTCTTCAGTTTAGCCACCTTCAGTTGCTGCTTGTTTGTGGGTCTTTCTGCCTTCAGTCTTGCCATATAAATGTCATTTTTGTGGAACCTCTTAAAATAAAGCTAAAAGTCTGCACTTCAATCACATCTTGATTGTTTTATTTCAAATCCATTGTAGTGGTGTATAAAGGCAAAAGCACAAAAACTCAGTGTCCGAATACTTCCGGACCTGACTGTATCAAAGGTTTGGGTCATTATTTTTTAAATAAATTAATACTTTTATTTAGCAAATAAACTTGATTATTTACGGTCCACTCATCTACGCAAAGAAATAGCAACCACTTCCCAAATTTTACACTTAAAGGACAATGAACTAGATCAGCTTGCTGACTTTTTAGGACATGACATATCAGTTCATAGACAATTCTACTGACTGTCTGAGCCCACTATACAAAGTGGAAAAATTTCAAAGTTGCTGCTTGCACTGGAAAAGGGAAAGCTACATGAGCTGCACGGAAAATCACTTGATCAAATTTGAGGTATTTACGTCAAGTTATGTTATGTTTTGTTATTTTTTTGTTTGTTCATTATTACTGCTTCTTGCGGTCCTTGATCAACTGTTACAGCAAAGGTCCACAACCTTGCTCCTGGGCACCCACTTTCCTGCAGAGTTCAGCTCTAACCCTAATCAAACACACCTGAACCAGGAAATCAAGGTCTTCAGGATCACTTGAAAAGTCACAGGCCATTTGTGATGGAGCAGGTTGAAAGAAATTTGGCGGGACAGTGGGTCCCTAGGAGCAGGGTTGAAGACCTGTGTGTTACAGTATTCACTTACAGTATTTTAAAGGGCAAAATTTGACAATCCTTTACCATCACTTGAATTTCATTTTACAATTTTTGTAAGTGCTTAATTTAAAAAAGTATAAATAGTTAAAATAACCATTTAAAATGTAGGTCAAGATTTAAAGGGGTCATATGATGCGATTTCAATTTTTCCTTTCTCTTTGGAGGTGGCTAAGTTGTATTTACAACACTGTTCCAGAAAAATTTAACCCAAATATCCAGATGTGTGCAGCACATTTTATGGAGGACTCTTTACTGATCCTGGGAGAATTTTTAATAATTTAGTTTTTTTTTACTTTAAATCACATAAACACATTTCATTACACCAAATAATGTTCTTTTTAGCAGTGGGCTCGCCTGAGCCAGCGCGATAAACATTAATCGCTCCTCCATTTGGGTACGTGGAGGAACGCACGGGAAAAAAAAACAAACAAAACAAACTTTCAAAAAACGGAAATCAAACGGGGAGAGGGGGCGCCGCTTACTTTTTAGGTCCGGTATTCTGTCACGATCTGCTACGGTGCGGGAACACGGAGCAAGGAACGAGGAGACCAAGAGTACAGAAACCAAGGAATTTAATAATCTTCACGGGGAATCACACGTAGCACTGTAGACACAAACACTACCGGACGCTGGAGCACACACAGGGAACCCTATTTATACACACAGGAGGAGGGGATGACGAGACACACTTGGGATCAATAGACATAAAATGGGGAACACCTGGAATCAAATAAACCTAATCAGGACAGGAACAGGAAACTAACCAAATATGGGCGTAGGAAGGCACATGGGGAGGCCATGGCGGAGCAGGGGACTCGGGAAGCCATGGTGGAGCAGGTAGTTTAGGAGGCCATGGCAGATCAGGAGCCTCAGGAGGCCATGGCGGAGCAGGGGCCTCCGGAGGCCATGGGGG
>NW_015548337.1:24507-25403 GCF_001515605.1 Sinocyclocheilus anshuiensis
ATGGTAGTTGGCCCCGAGCCAGAACAGCTGATTGAGGACGGCGTCCTCTAACGCTGTCACCTCCGCGAGCTTGCAGAACTCCCGGGCGTACTCGTAGAAGGGGAGATCGAGGCGAGCTAGGGCGGCGAGGTGAGCGGCAATTTCCATCGCCGCGGGGGGGGGAAACCAGGAGACAAAAAACGGGAAAAAGAAAAACGAGGAGAAGGGGCGCTGCTTACTTTCGGTATCGGTCCGGTGGGGGAAATTTCAGTTTCGGTCCGGTATTCTGTCACGGGTGCACTGCTGAGCAGACTGAGGAGCAAGGAACGGAGAGAGACGAGGAGTACATTAATCCAAATGGGTTTAATTAACACAAAGGAACACTCACGCTATACATGACATGAACATTCACATACAATACCGGACCCTGGAGCACACACAGGGAACACTATTTATACACATGACAGGATGAGGAGAGGACGAGACACACCTGGGATCATTAGACATAAAATGGGGAACACCTGGAATCAAATAAACCTAATCAGGACGGGAACAGGAAACTAACCAAATATGGGCATAGGAAGGCACATAGCAAGACACACAAAACACGGAACAAAGTCTGACACATATGACCCCTTTAAATTGAATTGTGACTCAGATTGAATTATGTGGTGCCTCAAGATTCTCATCCCTACAATCTTCACAGGTCTATATTGTAGAAAGAAAGACCTTTAATAATTATTAGGAAGCCATAATTCATGTTTGTAGCTGTTTAGTCTATTAATTGTTGTTGAAACAGAAAATAAAATGGGTACGTTTCCATTGTTTGTTTAGATTTCACAGAGGAGGAGGAGGATGACAGCGAAGATGAGGAAACCATTCCTGCAGAAAATGTACTGCAGGAAGATGCTCCTGCT
>NW_015548337.1:25744-27586 GCF_001515605.1 Sinocyclocheilus anshuiensis
CCTGCTGAAATGAATGGTATGTATTTTGAATGTAAAAAAGTGTCAGCATACCAGTTAGGATTCTCCTTCTATTTGTATGCTTACATGAGAAGGTGTAGGTGATTTGGTTAAAGGGATCTTTCACCGAAAAACGAAAATTCAGTAATTTCCTCATCCTCAACCTTTTATAAATGTCTTTGTTCTGCTGAACACTAAATATATTTTGAAGAACCAAGCAGGTTTGGGCACAATTGACTTCCATAGTAGGAAAAATACTATGCAAGTAAAAGTTGCCCGAAAACTGCTTGGTTACAAACATTCTTCAAAATATTATATATTTTGTTCAGTAGAAAAACCAGATACATACAGGTTTGCAACAACTTTAGAGTTGTCACAACCACCAGCTCAGCCATCTCAACACACTACATTTCCCATCATCCCCTCTGGCTACCACCTGTGTGCACTCAACAGTCACCACACCTGCCTGCCATCAGCCTCATTAATCCCTCGTCATAAGCCAGCACCACACACACTGTTGTCTGGTCTCAAGGTTACACGCTATCCATAGCTTCTCTTACTTGCCTGCTGGATCCTGTTACTCCTGGTTTCTTTCCTGTTGGATTTGCTTGAATGGACTTCTGAGTTTTGTGTGGATTTACCTGCAAGTAGTGATGGGAAACCAAGGCTTTCTGAACCATTTGAGGCTTTCATCAAATTGTGCCGAAAAACGGTTCATTACTCGAAGCTTTTTAACACCGTGCGCATTAGCGACATCTGGTGGTCAGACTCAGTTTCTGCAGCCTATCTAACGAAACATCGTGGAGCAGAGGATGGTTTGAAAGTTTTTAATCTGTGTCAACTCGTGTCATGTGTAGTCCGGTCAATGGATTCACATATTGATCAATAATAATATAAAATACACAAGTGTGTGATTTATAATTAACATGAGTAGTAGCAAATATATTTTGGATGAGCTGTTCGGGGTCTCTGAGACCCCAGCTAGAACATGATAAAATGCAATAGAGGTGTGACGTGCATTCAGTTTCTGTCTGGTGTTGAGGTTATTCTAAACCAGGGGTGTCCAACCCTGCTCCTGAAGAGCTACCATCCTACAGATTTCAGCTCTAACCCCAATCAAACACACCTGAACCAGCTAATCAAGGTGTTCAGGGTTGCTTGATAATTACAGACAGGTGTGCTGGAGCAGGGTTGGAACTAAAGTCTGCAGGACATTAGCTCTCCAGGGGCAGGGTTGGACACCCCTGTTCTAAACTATTCTACTGAATCCCAAGTAAGTGAAGTAAGTGTACACACAACCAAGTCGATGTAAAGTCAAACACAAGAGTCATGCGAAGCGCTGATTTTCTTTTCAAACCAGCTGTCCCGACCTTCCAATACTGCATGACGTTCAAAGCTTCAAACATCATCAATCACGTGGTGTTGTCATTTCGATGCAAGCATCGGCACAGTGTGTAATACAATAGTGCTTTGAAAACTGCATCGGAGCCTCGGTATCAATCGTCCCATCACTACCTGCAAGAAAGAGATAAGGATTTGATATCTTCAGTTAAGTTAACTGTTGTGTTTTTGTGTTCACGGAAACATGGCTCAACAACAGCGTTCCGGACTGCGCTATTCATCTCGATCAGCTGACATGCTATCGAGCGGACAGAGCTCGCGTCGAGGGAGGTAAGACCCGCGGCGGAGGGCTTTGTGTTTACATCAATGACGTGTGGTGCCGCGATGCTGTTGTGGTCTGCAAACACTGCTCACCCCTGGTGGAGTTTATGATTATTAAGTGCCGGCCGTTCTATCTACCGAGGGAATATACAGCCATACTGCTCGTTGCTGTATACATCCCTC
>NW_015548337.1:28300-29476 GCF_001515605.1 Sinocyclocheilus anshuiensis
AGGGGTGTACTCACTTCTGTGAGATACTGTATATATATATATATATATATATATATATTTTATTTTTTTTATTTTTTTTTGTTTTGTATATATATTTTTTTACATTTTACCTTATTTGTATATTTGTATAGTTGTATTTTATATTTAATCTGTATATCTGTATTTATGTTCTACTGTTAGTGTTATCTGTATGCACCAAGGGTCTGAGAGTAACGCAATTTCAATTCTCTGTGTGTATGTGCTGTACATGTGGAAGAATTGACAATAAAGCAGACTTGACTTGAAGTGAGCTTCCTGAGACTGTTTATGTTGATACTTACCTGTTTGAGTTGGCATTCTATTTGTGGAAATAAAGAAGCTTGTATAACCTGTACCAACCTTGTTTGTCTCAAGCCAGTTGTGACCGAAGACCAGACCATACAACAGACAACACCGCAGACTGAGCTCCATTTTATTTGATCCTGCCGCATTACTCTATACCCGTTCTCAAGATGGCCACCCAATTGAGGAGTATTTAGAGGAATTTATCGGACTCTCTCATCTTGTGCCCTGGAGTGATGGCGCATTGAAGACTTTTCTGGCTTGGACTTGATGACCATCTTTTGAATCAGGTCTCTGTAACAGATACCACGTTCCCTTACTCAATATATTGACCATGTGTTGTGGCTGGGTGGTTCCTCCCTCACCGTTGGTGAGGTTGATGAAGCCACCATCACCACTCAGCCACTGGTACCTCTGTGCAAATCTGCTCCAGCTTTCAGCCCAGAACACGCTCCTGAGATAATGCTCCCTATAACCTCAGCCAAGAAAAGGAGACAGAGAAGAAGTAAGCACTCAGAGTCAGGCTCCAGCCACTGTCCAGAGTTGAGAGATGGCTCTAACTCCTGACCTGAGTCCGGTGCAGGCTCCAGCCCTTGACCAGAGCTCAGTACATGCTTTAATTTTTAAACACTGTCCAGTATCGACTTCAGCATCTGAAAAAAGAGGCGATCCCGTTCTTGTCCCAGAGCTCAACCGGCAACCCTGCTCTCTTCCCAAAGCTCATCGTGGTTTCGAGTATTGATACATAGCCCCTTTTAAACGCGCAAATGAACGCGCAATTATCTCCGATAACTCAATCCAGCCATACTAATCATCAACAACAGGTGCGTTCAAAGAACCAAATTAGCCAGATCC
>NW_015548337.1:29723-30415 GCF_001515605.1 Sinocyclocheilus anshuiensis
GTGCGTTTGAAGAACCGAATTAGCCAGATCCTGATTAGCACGATGATATCGTCTTGGATGTGACATTTAATCTCGGATGTAATAAGCGACGTACGAAGAACGGGCCCCTGCTTTTGCCTTTCTCGTTATTTACGTAGTATGTGCACGAAATGGTGGGCAGGCATAAACAGGCATCGATGTAGAAGCAGGCATCAAACTTCTGCGGAGGCGGTGTTTAGCCCCATTATTACGTCATATAGTGGCACATTCCACAAGCTGTCTTTTTGGCAGAATGGCTTCAATATAAGCTGTTTTTAGACTAACGAGAAAGTTTTGAGTTCTGAAACTTACAGGATGTTGTTATAGTACAGTATATGTCAAAAGATCAAGGACATTTTGGTTTCTCATTTCATGTCCCCTTTAATGCCCTATTCTATATGACCATATTTTAGATTTCTTAATACTACCCCATACCTAAGCTTAACTAACTTACTATTAATAAGCAGCTAATTATGATTTTACTGAATCAAAAGTCATAGTTAATAGTTAGTTAACAGTGAGAATTGGTCCCCAAACTAAAGTGCGACATACACTGAACAAAATTATAAACGCAACACTTTTGTTTTTGCCCCCATTTTTCATGAGCTGAACTCAAAGATCTAAGACTTTTTCTATGTACACAAAAGGCCTATTTCTCTCAAATATTGTTCACA
>NW_015548337.1:30571-32617 GCF_001515605.1 Sinocyclocheilus anshuiensis
GTTTTGAGTTCTGAAACTTACAGGATGTTTTTTTATGGTACAGTGACCTCTTATATGTCAAAAGATCAAGGAACTTTTGATTTCTCAGTTCATGGCCCCTTTAATGAATTTGTTCCACTTGTGTCTGCTTTCCTTGTTTCAGCTGCAATCCAAAAAGACTCATACAGTCAATTAAATTTGTACTGCTTCACTCATGTACTTAGCTGCATTCTTTATATTGCGACAGACCTGTCAATAAACCCAGCCATCGTGTCCATCTGCCCTCCGTTGAGTCCTGTGACAAGACCAGACAGCCTAACCAGGAATTTAGCAGGGTCTACACCGCAGAGGATTGGCTATACCTGTTGATACTCACCTATATTGTCCCATTGTCTGCTCCTTTGCTCTCTGCAGTGTATTTTCCCCACTTGTCTGGAATCCTCATGTCCTCATCACACCTGCAATTCAAATAAATTTTACAGTTGTGTTATGCTTTGTGTACCACTTGAAGGATCTACTCACATGCATTCTGTGTACTGCCATAAACCGGTCAATAAAACTGGCCATCCAGTCCATCTTCTATGCTCCTCTGAGTCCTGTAACAGAAGACCAGACCACCTAACCAGCAATTTAGCAGGGTCCACATCTAACCACAGAGGATTGGCTAACCTTTGGCTCTACATGATGCCCTTCGGCCCTCTGTCCCTTCAGGGCATCCCACTTGTGGTCTCTTCTTCCACCAGCTCACATTTGATAGTCACCCATGAACCCTGGTTTCTGCAACCTCCTTCTCTCCTTCTTTCGAGGAAAGAGGGGCAGCCATCTGCTTCCCGCGATTCAGGATCCGCCGCTGCTGAAGCACGGAGGAGAATGAACTCGTGGGGATCGCATGTGGATCTGGCCGATGAGTTTGAAGAGGGGTTTTCCCTCTCGTGATCGTCGGCTGTGGATGAGAGTGAGCCGCTGGAGGATGACGTTTTTTCATTAACATTGTCTGATCCAAGGGCCAGTGCTCTGCTGGAAAGCAGGAAAATGTCTGAAGAGTGCAAGAAGCTGAGGCTGAGCTTTCCCAATCCCCCTGCCCTGCGTATGATGAGCTTTTGAAAGTTATGAATCGCGCCACGGCGAGGCTTTATTTGCCGTGAAGCGGGCGAAGAAAATGACGTTGGAGGTAGCTGAGTGCGGGCAAAGGCGCGCTCAGCGGCCTTTACGAAGGTCCAGGTCTGAGCCCGAACAACCCAAGGGGTCCTGGCCCGTCTCGGTTTGAGGATCAGAGATGGGCACAAAAGGCTAGTGTCGCGGCTCGCACTCCTCCCCCGCCCGCGGATAGGGGTAGGAATAATCGCGGGTCAAAGGAAGGTAGGTAAAAGACCTAAGGGATGTGATCCAGACAGGGCGTCAGCGCTTTTTCCGGATCAGAGTGATACCTCAGTATCTACTAATTTCCTTCGGTGGTCTTACATCTGCCCTTATCTTCCCCTTCCTAATTCCCCTGTATCCACCATCTCTCCACCTGACCAAGGTTAGGTGGGAATTTCCTGCATTACAGTCTCCTATGCAGGACCTATGATGTTTGGTTGGTTCTTTATTTTTTTTTAAAGAAAAACCCGACCTGAGACAGACCCGATGATATTAGACCCGAGTCCGACCTGCTGGCATTTATTTTCGAACCCGACTGGAGCCGAACGTAAACGGCATTGACGTGTGTACAGCCTGCACCTCGCAGTCAGTCAGGAAAAATCCCGGTGTCCTGCGGACTGATTTGGCTGCTTTTCTATAACTTTGATTTAACTTTTATCCATTTTTTTATTAGGCTACTTTATATTAGTGCCTGCCTGATGGATACGTTATTTCTGAGCTCGGCTTTCAATTGTGACCAGTGGATTTGAAAAATAAACGTGACCGTTTTATAAAAAATAAATCGATAGTTCATTGATTCGCTAGTGTTGTCTGCAACCTGATCTCCGGCGAAAGGCTTCTGCACACAAAAAAGAAAAGCCCTATATGAACAGGCAGCATAATGAAGCGAGTGGATTTTCCTGATGGATCTCATATCTATAAGATGAT
>NW_015548337.1:32906-38478 GCF_001515605.1 Sinocyclocheilus anshuiensis
CTTTCAGTGTGTATGTTGTCTCGAATGTTTAGTGGAGATGCGGAAGGGTTTCGCTTACCATAATATACCTACAACACAGTAACCAGTAATAGGCTAACCCGTCTTTGGCGGGAAGCGTTTTCTCATACAATACGAGTTAGCTTGTCAATGGCGGGGAAAGCATCAATAGACTATTGTTGTGGAGTTGCCATTCAGCCATTTATCTTACAGCTGCAGTATTGCCCAGTGGTTTATGCATAAGTATGCATAATATTTCTATGTAGACAAAGCATTGTAAAACAATGATATGCCGATCCATATCCACAGAGCCTTTGAAAAGGAGGAAACCGTGCCCGAAGGACACATCTGAAGGACCAAACACTGAAAGAAATGTCTCTGAAAACAATGGTATGGTAAAGTTGGGTTTTAATTCTAATTTAATTTTAATTTAATTCATGTAATACCTAGATCAGGGGTCTTCAACTAAAACGGCTTGAGGACCAGTAATGAACCATGTAATCTCTCTGCGCGCAGCACACCGTTCTCTGCTCTCATCACTGCATGCACGACTGCACCCAAACGGCTCTACTGAGCTGACCTTGATGTGTTTGATATAAATTTTATTTATTAGAAATTAGCGTTTGGTATTCATTTATTTCATTGTCAAAAACCTTCACAGTCCGCATAGACGCATCTCTCGGTCCGAATTCGGACTGGAGTCCACCAGTTGGCGACCCCTGACCTATATTAAAGAAGAAAAAAACAACAACACTAATTTCCTAGTTCTCAACACTGTTTAATAGGTATAATTGCACAAATCAAATGCTTTCACATTTGAAGTAGCCATATGGGCATACGGTCCCATTTAATTTTGAGTTGACTTGCCTGTTCTTAAATGCAAACACTGTCATGCTCAGTTTGAGTAAACATTACTTAATTAAACAAATCATTATATTAGTTCAGCCAGGGAAGCAGTTCTGGTTAAAAGGCACATAACTTAAAAATGGTAGTCAGTAATGCTAACAATTTATCTTGTTTTCAGTCTCTAGCAGAGGAAAGCGGACACCAAAAAGACCATGGACAAAAGCTGAGGTGAACGCTGTAATGCGACACTTCAGATCTCACATCACTAAAGGTCACTTGGCGTCAATAGGAGAATGTGAGGTCTGCAAAAGGTGCGAGCATCCAGTCCTACAAAACCGGACAGTCCAAAATATCAGAGACTTTGTTAGGAACCGAGGGCTTACCTTTAAGCGCATGGAGTTGAATTAATGACTAATTAAATTACTTTAATGACATTTTTAGAAGTAAAATTTTGTAATTGCCGTCACTAAGTGACAATGTTCTGAATGTAATAGTGCTGTCAAACGATTAATCGCGATTAATCACATCCAAAATAAGTTTTGGTTACATACTATATGCATGTATGCTGTTTATTTATTATGTATATATAAATACACACAGATACAGTATATATTTTGAAAATATTTACATGCATATATATTTATATTATTACATTTTATATTATATATAAATATAATATATAAGCATAACATATTTTTCTTAAATATATACATGCATGTGTTTGTATTTATATATATATATATATACATAATAAATATACACAGTACACACTCATATTATGTAAACAAAAACTTATTTTGGATGCGATTAATAGTGATTAATCTCTTGACCGCACTAGAATGTAATCTTGCTGTTTTTACAAGTAACATTTTGTGTCATTGAGTGACAATGTTCTGAAAATAGTTATTGTTTTTAAAAGTAACGTTTTTTTTAATTCCTGTCACTGAGTGACAATGTTTTTTTTTTTTACCCATTCAAAAAGATGAAATTTTTATTAAACATGCTTTTTACTCTCCTACTAATACTGTTGAATTGTTTATTATTATTTTATTTTATGGTTTTAAGGTTTTGTTAAACACCAAGAAAAAAAAACATCAGCAATTTAAAAAAGAAAGAAAAAAATACAGAAATACAAACACCTGAACTGCCTCAGTTGATCATGAATAATGTATTGACTAACAGTCACACCATTTGTCCTGAGGAGAAATCAGAACAAATGAGCACAAAGAAACAACAAACACTGCAGTAAAAATGTGAGTTTTTACATTTATAGTTTATGATATAGCCTATTTAAGCAACATGAGACAACCAGTAAAGTGTTGTTTCCCGAATATCAGCCCGATTGCAGATTTGACATTGATTTTATTAATTCAATAAACGAATAGTTGCAATAAGTGACTTACATTTTTAAATAGAATACATTTTAAATTAGTTTTTTTTTAAAAGATCATGGTAGAACAGTCACGCATCTCTGAGCAACATATGGCTGTTTCATAACTGAATGATTCAGCATTTTTGAATGAATCATTCGATTCAATGATTCAGTGATCCATTCATAAAGACAGGCACTTGCCTTTGTTCTTGAATGAATCAGTCGTCTGAATTAATCTGTTGAACTAATGACTCAAATGCTCACTCATACCACCTACTGGTAGTTTACTCTCCTATTTAAAAGTATTGCATGTTTTCTAGGGCTGCCCCCCCTTATAGTCGACGAGAAAAGGCTTAGTCGACCACATTTTTTTTTAGTCGCTTAGTCGCAGAAAAAAAAAATCCACAGGAAGTGGCGAAGTCATGCATTCTACGACGAAAAATCGTTAACAGCTGCTCTATGCGGTAATATACAGGACATCGGCCAGGGCATCCAAACGCTCGCCTATCATTCATCGACCTCAAATATGGATTATCATCTGAAACATGTAGAAGCAATTTCACATGGCCGCTCGCTCAAACGTTAACCTATAAAAATGTGCGCTATTTCAGTGTTTGTGCGGAATGAGGAAGCGTGCGCCGGTGTGATCACTTACACTTAACATTTTACATATTTGTAAGCTTGAAAGACTTCTTTTATTTGTGTGCAGTCACATTAACAAAAAAAAAAACGTGATTTTGTGAAATAATGAAAGCAAACTGCCGTCTCATCACGGTCTTTGAACTTGAGCGCGTCAAATAATAAAACGAAACTCTGTATATACTTGCCTCGGGCATAAATATAGGCCTATCTATAGAAAGTGAGATGTCTTATTTTAATAGAACCAATTCAGATGGAAAACAGCTATTCTCAGGTGATGTGATCTGTATGAAACATTAATATAGGCGCATCCACTGAGGACATCGTCAATTTATCACTGCAGCCGAAAATACAGCAAACATTGGTTTATCAACGAATTGTTAAAATGTTAAGGCTGTCTCCTTGCTTTTTTTTTCCTGATGCATTCATAATCATTACTTATGCCAGTGCGCTGTGTGGCAAACCTTATAGGTGCGCTACATAGGCAGTTAAACGCTCATTACTATGATTTATGGCTTATTAATATAAATGTGCGATTAGTCGACTAACCGCTTAACATAAACGACTACTGGTCGACCAGAAAAATCTTTAGTCGAGGGCAGCCCTAATGTTTTCCCTAACCTTTCATATTTGTATATTACAAATTATTTAAAGCACTAGACTTTTTCAGTTCATAGCCTGATTTTTCAGTATGTCTAGCATTCAACATCTCTTGGTACTTTAAATACATTTTGAAATATCTGCAAATGTATTTTGACTTTTGAAACTGCCTGCTGATCCATTTAAAATTCTGTTCAGTGATAGTTTATTTAAATTATGTACATTTTGTCAAATATCCAAGATTATCATATTTGCATAATTGTCAAATTGAATTAATTGAATTGTCAAAAATACAATAAAAACTAATATTGTGAAATATTTTCAATTTATAATAACTTTTTTATGTGAATATATTTTAAATTATAATTTATTCCTATGATTGAATTTTCAGCATCATTACTCCAATCGTCATATTTTTTGTGGAAACCATAATATATTACTATTCAAAAGTACCATTTAAAAAAAGGTTTTTAATAAATACTTTTATTCAAATTGTGACAGTAAAGGCATTTATGTTACAAACGATTTTATTTCAAGAAAATGCTGAAAATTCGGCTTCAATAACAGCAATAAATTACATTTTACAAAACATGCACATAAACAATTTTAAATTGAAATAATAGTGCTTATAATAATAATAATAATAACTTACTGCAGCCTCGGTGAGCAGAAGAGACTTGTTTAAAAAGCAATGAAAACCTTTGACCGCTTGTGAAATGTATTATTATTATTTTTTTAATAATTGAACTGGTTTAAGCAGGGGTTTAGCTGGGGAAAGCCAGGAGCTGTGCTATTGTCATGAAGACCCTTCTTTCAATAGCAGAGCAAACTGATGTTATGTAGACCTTGTAATGTTTGTCAGTCCCCTTAAACCAGGATGAGGCTAGGTTTGTGTGTTGTGTGTAAAGTGACCTCATAAACCAGGTGTCCTCACAAACCACAAGTTGGCCTGGACCCCGTAAACCTGTGAAATGTCACATATTTAATATCTGTGTGTTGTGAAAGATAAATTGTTTTTTTGAAGCATGATTTGTCTTTTGTAGATCAAATGAAAATTTTTGACATGACTTTCATGTCGATTGGATGTTGGGAAAGGTGTGTCCCCATAAGTAGTGTTCAAAAGTTAGAGGTTGGTATGACTTTTTTTATGTTTTTTTTTTACGTTTTTTTATGTAAGTCCTCTGCTCACCACTACTGCATTTATTTGATTAAAAATACAGTAAAAACAGAAATATTGTAAAATAGTATTATAATTTAAAATACTTCTTTTCTATGTGAATATCTGTTAAACTGTAATCATCAGTTCAATCAATTCAGTGTCACATGATCTTCAGATTATTACATTAATCACATTTCTGATTATTATCAATGTTGAAAACAGTTTTTGCTGCTAAACATTTTTATCGAAACAATACCATTCAAACATTTGTGGTAACATTTATATTGTTGGAAAAAATGTATATTTACTAAATTGTTTAATAAATTTAATAAATGTTGTTAATTGTACTTTCTATTCATCAAAGAATCCTGAAAAAATCTTTTATCTGTTTTAATAATCAGAAATGTTTCTCGAGCAAATCAGCATATTATACTGATTTCTGAAGATCATGTGACACTGAAGACTGGAGTAATGATGCTGAAAATACAGCTGCGCATCACAGAAATACATTACAGTTTAACAGATATTAAAATAGACAACAGTTCTTTTAATGTGTAATTATATTTTGCAATATTACTATTTTCTCTGTATTCTTGATAAAAATAAATGCAGACTTACACCGTGTATACACCGGACGCGACAGTTGTCGCGCCGCAACAGCTAAAGTCTGTCAACACTGGACGCGACAAAGCGACTGTTGAAAATCACTTGAAATTTGTGTCAATACTTCATAAATAAAACGCAGCAGCAGTTTTCTGTGGGGGATTTATCGTGTCACACTGCACCGCGCCACACCGCATCCAGTGTAGACAGCATCACTGATTATAATGAGTTCTATATAGAGATGCACCGATTGCAATTTTCTTGGCTATTTCTGATTTTTGGTTAGTGTGATCTGCCGATACTGATTTTTGCCGATTCCGATTTTCTTTCTAAGAACTATAATTGACAGCATATAC
>NW_015548337.1:38719-39721 GCF_001515605.1 Sinocyclocheilus anshuiensis
GTAAAAATTAAATACAGATTAATGCTTACCATTAAAGTTATAAAACTTTAGACGTATTCAGTCGAGCAGAAAATTATATTCTTTGTCTTTTGTTCTTTGGTTAACATGACAGACTGACAGCAGCAGGAATATAATATAATATAATTCCACCTTTATTTGACCCTCTAACTAGCACTTTCTATTCTATTTTAATTCTACTTTATCTATATTTACCTTCTTTTTTTATAAAAAAAAAACAACAACAAAAAAACACTCGCTTTCTATTTTTTCTATTCTATCTACTTGTTTTTCTGTGTGTGTGTGTGTGTGTGTGTGTATATATGTGTGTGTATTATTTATATATATATATATACACACACCTTGCTACGTGTACTGCGTTAGGCTAATCGAGACTTGTCATTTGCACTTATATATTGTTGCTCTTTTGTTAGTTTTGACTGCTTTTATTGTCCTCATTTGATTAAGGGGTTTGAAAAATAAAAAGAGGTAAATGAATGAGAAGCATTTATTTGTTGTTTTATTTATAGATTTGACAGGTTTTGGTCATTGCTTGCTATATATAGAGCTAGTTTGCCTTATTGATGTCTTCTGTTGTGCCTTAGATAAAATCTAGTTAGGGGTTCCCTCCCTATAAAACAGATTTATAACCAACACTTTTTTGAGAGTAAGGTAACGGTTATAACTGTTACACAACATGCGTTCTCTTTCTCAACTATTTAACGTTCCAAAACTGACTGTGTTTAACTGGATACTCTCCAAAACGGGCATTTTGACATAATTTTTTATGTATTTGAACGTTTTAGCGCAGTTTAGCCACTCATTTTGGTATTTGTGGCTCATAAGCTGTTTGAGACTGAGCGCGGCTTGTGCGCTCCACTAATATAGATCAGTGGTGGTGCGCGCTTTTGGTGTAAGCGTGAAACCTGCGGGAATGTACGGTGGCCGAGAAGTGCAAAGCAAATCACAATTCTGAAAACAAAATAACAAATTACAAACGCAAAT
>NW_015548337.1:39739-40237 GCF_001515605.1 Sinocyclocheilus anshuiensis
TGTTTTTGTTTAAATTGTTTTAAATTCTGTTTTAAAACAGCAAGAAATCTGTTGTTTTTAGGTTTAGAATGTAATGTTTGTATTTTAACACTAATGCTTATAATGTACAGCAGAGCCTACATAGTTACATTCATTATATTTGTTTTCGTAGGCAGGATGTGAAATTACATTGTTTAAAATAATGGATTAAAATTATTCTAATTAAAAAATAATGTAGATTTTTGTCGATTTTTTTTTTGTCATCCAATTAATAAAAAAATAATCTACAGATAAATTGATTATCAAAAAAATTGTTAGTTGCAGCCCTACATAAGATATTGTAAAGGAGGTAGGCGGTATAATACTGTGTATGTGCACTAAGTCATGTTTATTTGTACAACATGTAATTCATTTCTATAGAGATAATGCATTATTACAGTGTAACAATTAGCCATTTTTATTTTGTAAATGAGCAGAAAACCATCTTTACCACTGCAGTGCTTTATCACCATTTTTTTT
>NW_015548338.1:0-178 GCF_001515605.1 Sinocyclocheilus anshuiensis
TCATCAGGCAAACAACCAATGCAATGAGGGCTTTCCCGAAACGACATCATCCAAACGTCATCTCAGCAACCAATCCGAAAGCTCCGGGGTTCCCTCAGCAGCCAGCCAGGAGCCACGAGACTCATCTCAGCTTTTCAGCTGTCAACCAAGCAGAACGCAAGTAAACGAACAAAATCTT
>NW_015548338.1:506-16721 GCF_001515605.1 Sinocyclocheilus anshuiensis
TAGTTTTGATGTATTCTAGAGTAGCCAATAAAATTCATGTTTCATTTATAAAGAATCTTTGGTTTGGTGTCATAATTTCCAGGTCAAAACTTTTGCCAAGATCAACGTTACCTCTCTAAGAGCTTACAAATTATCAAAGAACGTATTTATCCGTGGCCAGGAGAATACATAGTCAATTTGTTAAAATATACTGAGGTCACGGCTCGCTGGACGACCCTTGATTTAAAGTGTAACATAACAAATTTGAAATCGGTTTAATCAGGTGAACTTCGTATTTTCAGATCCGAGTCCTATCAAAACCTGAATGAATTAATAATAATTAATTCCCTTACAAATTTAAGTAGTCAAGTTATCTACATCGCTGTCAAGATGCTCGCAGCTTGCGATTTTTCGGGGTTGTGGCTAAAACTAGGGGGCGTGTTTCAGGCGCCGAAATGAGCTCTTCTGATTGGCCGAAATTCTCTGCTCTCTGAACAGTGCCCGCCGTTGCCTCTACAGATGCACAAATCACTTTTGCACCATTTTTCACACAGATAGGTGGTGCATAAGGGAGAGAACGTGAAACTTGTCATTTGCAAGCGAAAAACAGTGTTTGAGACTCGTAGCAGCAGATTCACGCCGTTGTAGTTATGCACTTGTGTTTGTGCTAGAAAAAGCAACCAAGAAAAAAAAATATATGTAAGAAAACATTCTACAAGCATGCAAATCTCATTGCAAGAATTCACAAACTGATTTGCGGATGTACAAAATTCGTCGGTGACTTTTTTTTTCGGTGACACATTTTTTGATGCAGGTGTGTGAATGTGTTTTGCACCATATTCACTGCAGCAATTGTAGCAAAACATGTGAGCGTACGAGTTTCTTGATTTGTGATTCGTAGAATAGGATTTGTGCACCTGCAGTGAAGGATTCAAGAAGGTGTAACTGTTGTGTTGTGTTTGTGGAAGAGAAAAAAAATCTACAAGTTTGCAACTTTTGTCTGTGACTTCAGATTTACTGATACACATGTGTGGCTATTCTCTACAACTACAAATTCTGCTGTCACGGACACTCAGTTGTTTTGCACCAAAAATACCTTCATATTTATTAAGCAAATCAAGGAGTGAATTAAGTTACTCATCTACTGTTTAAAAAAAAAAAACTTTAGCTGGGTTTCCACAGGCAGGGTCACAATTATCTATAGTGTATGAAGCTAAAGGTTTTTGGGTTAAGGTTCATAATGTAGAACATTTTTAACATTGTATGCTGTATGTGCCCAGAGCTGCTAGTGACGTCAGACCAGGTGCAAGAGCCGGCTACAACGCCCACCACGAGGGAAAAATCCGTGGACAGCGAGAGCGCGGAAAGGAGCTCCGCCCACTGCACCATGACTGAGGGTGAGCTTACTGTGTATCTGGGACTGCTGGACTTTGAAGGGGACCTTATAGACTGGAAGGCAGATATAGATGATATAGATATAGTCTATGTCCATAAAACAGGTTCTGAATGAATTATGTTACTGATACCTAATGATCAAAAGAAATAGCAAAAGTAATAGGTCAATATCATTAAATTGCAGACAAAGATTTTGAATAGCTAGGCTGGCTTGTACACTATATTGCCAAACGTATTGGGACACCCCCTTCTAATGAACAGGTTTGACTACTTTAGTCATTTCTAATTTTTAGTTAAAAAAAAAAGCATATAATGCTGTTCTAGGGAATTGTGTGCTTCTAATTTTATACCAGTGGTTTGAACAGGACCCTTTTCTATTCTAACACAACAATGCCTCTGTGTATAAGGCAAGGTTAAAAAAAAAAAGATATTGGGACACCCCCTTCTAATGAACAGGTTTGACTACTTTAGTAATTTCCATGAGTACAAATCTTAATGTTTAAGCATATAATGCTATTCTAGGGAAATGTGTGCTTCTAATATTATATCAATAGTTTGAACAGGACCCTTTTCTATTCTAACACGACAATGCCTCTGTGTATTAGGCAAGGTTAAAAAAAAAAGATTGATTCAGTCAGTGTGGAAGAACTTGACTGGTCTGCACAAAGCCAAGTCCTAATCCCAGCTGAACACCTCTGGTGAGACTTTAAATGCAGACCTTGAGCCAAAAACTCATCACCAAACACCAATGACTTGTACATACATATGGACACTCCCTTCTTTAGAACAGAAAAAGGCACTTCCAAAAACTGTGGCATCAAAGATGGAAACATAATTTATGTATTTAAAAATTGTATTTCCATCTTTGTTGCCACAGTTTTGGAAGTGTCTAAAATGTCACTGGTGTTTGGCGATTAGTTTTTTTTTGTTTTATTGAGTGTTTCCCAATACTTTGGGCAATATAGTGTATGTTTGGTGCGGTAGGGGGCCCAACCTCATATTCTTTCATAGGGCCCAAAATTGCTAGCGGCGCTCCTGGCTGTTACTTTAATTCAGCACTTGCAGTGCAGCAAAAATAGACTCGGTGCGGAAACTATCTCTGCACTGCAGCAGACGCACCACTCCTGGAACGCACTGACGGACCGCAACTGTGTGCAGTATGAACGCTTTATTAATCCGTTAACATGAGCGCGGAAAAAAATACACACCACATACGCACTGCAAACTGATTAATGTGAACCTGGCATGACGTGTGTGCGCTGCGAGTGTGCATGAGCGCTCAGTCTCCAGGAGAGCGCGCGAGCGCTGAATGGCCAGTGTGCATGAGCGCTCAGTCTCCAGGAGAGTGCGTGAGTGCTGAATGGTTAAACACTGGCAAGAATTAAAAAGTAATGCAATTTATAAACTTTAGTGACAATGTGAAACTGCCTCGATTGTGCAAGTGACAATTCCTGTGTCAATTGTGCAGCTCACTTATAGACAGACGCGATGTGTGGTGATTTGAAGCCATGTATTTTGAGAGAGACAGAGAGAGCGCGCGTGGTGATTCACTCACACTGTTTGTGAAATTACGTCTCACACAAGGTTTTCAAATTACTTTATAAGTTATTTAATGAAGAAATATGAAGGTGAGTACCTCACCTTCAGCATTATAATTATTTTACCCACGCCGGACAGAGACTGAGACGGTGCCGCTGCATGTCGTGCCAAACCTCTCACGGCATCAGCTTGAGATCGTTTTTTGAGATCGGCTTTTAGAGACCGCCGATCAGTCATCCCAACGTGATTATCGGCCGATAGTGATCGGTAGCCGATCAATCGGAGCACCCCTAGTGCTCACTGACCAAAAGTCAGCAATGTTTATAACTGCTACCCTTTTTTGAGTTTATGGTTGACCACAAAGTGGGCAGTTTGTGGAAGCAAACCTTTTGAACTCTTTGCTCATAAGAAAGAAAGCAAGGAATAAAGGTCCATCTAAATAAAGACATTCACAATTAGCATGCATGATTGTCTCAATGATCAATACATACGCAATACAACAATTACACACTAAGTTCAAATCACTAAAACATACAATGCATGAAAACACAACAACACTGCTTACAAATTGACCAAAAGGAAACAAATTCCTCAATCATAGGACCTCAGAAATAAGGTTGGAATAGCACAAGAAAGCCATTACTTCCTCTATCCAAACGCTTGTCTACTTCTTCATGTATAGTACCTGGCTAAATACTCATCTAGGAGGATGGTTAGTGCCACCTAATGGCGTGGAAAAACACAACCGCTAAGGTAACAGTGTTAGATCTGTTACAAGTATGGGATAGGCAGGGTGGTTGGGATCCGGTGGTCTCTGAAATGCACGTCCCATTGGACCTTTAAGTTTCCTTCCTAGCGCTATTTCGGCAGGAGTGAACCCAGTGCTTTCGTGAAAGGCAGTATTGATGGCAAATCTGAATTCTGGAATTCATCTGTCCCAGAGTTTGTGATGGTCCCCTACATACGAGGCAATCATTGTCTTCAGATTTCTGTTAACCCTCTCAGTAAGGTTGGTCTGGGGATGGTAAGCGGTTGTTAGTTTTTGAACAACGCCCCACTGTTTGCACACAAAACTAAGGAGTTGAGATGTAAACTGTGTTCCATGATCAGACACTAGGTATGTTGGTATGCCCCAACAAGTAAAGATCTTTTCCACCAAAATTCTTGCAATCTGTGGAGTTTTTGCAGATATAAGTGGAAGCATCTTCACCCACTTGGAACAGTAATCCACAACGACCATAAGATATCATTTTGCTTGCTGCTTCTAGGGAAAGGACCCACATTAAGTCAACACCTAGCATGAAACCAGGTTCAAATACAGGTGTGGATTGTAGTTGACCAGAGAGTTTGGAAAACGTTGGTTTATGTCGTTGACACACTTGACACTCTTTGCAATAACTTCATACATCTTTCCTTATGGTTGGCCAGTAGACTGTTTCCAACAGTCGGAGAAGAGTTTTGAGCCTACCGAGATGCCCACTAAGTGGGTTGTCATGTGCATACTGAATGAAAGCTAATCGGTGTATGGGTGGAATAATGAGTTGAAGCTTCTGTCCTTTTTGTCCATCAGGAATACTTCTGAAAAGAAATCCATTTTCAATTACATGATGCACACTGGACATATCGGGAGGTTGTGACTGGTTGCAGATTGCAGAAACTATATCTTGTATGTCTGGATCATTACTTTGGGCAATAGCAATTTGAGTCAGATCTACTGGCATGCTTGCAGAGGGAGATATTTGGGCAAGGGCAATGAGATTGTGTGGACTGTCACAGTTTGAGATTCTGGAAAGCACATCCGGAACAATGTTACACTGGCCTTTTCTATACTTGACAACAAAATGGAACCCTTGGAGACAAATGGTCCACCTGACCAGCTGTGATGATGGTTTAGGTTATTGAAAAGCCCTTGTCAACGCTGTGTGATCAGTGACAATCTCAAACGTTCTGCCTTCTAGATAGGGCCGCCCCTTCTCGACAGCCCACACTACTGCCAAGCATTCCTTTTCTGATACCGAATAGACCTTTTCTGCTCCCCTCAATAACCGGGATGCATAGGCAATGACACGTTCGTTTCCTTCTACTTCCTGGGTAAGCACAGCTCCCAACCCTACTTCACTAGCATCGGTCTGAACTTTAAAAGGCTTATCAAGATCAGGGTTTGCCAGAACAGGTGCATTGGTTAAATCCATCTTGAGTATATCCAATGACTGCTGACACTGCTCTGACCAAGTCCATGTTGCATTTTTTTTGTTTTAATGCATGAAGAGGTGCTGCTTTTTCTGAGAAATTGGGGATGAATCTATAATAGCACCCGGCTAATCCCAAGAATCTTTGTACTTCTTTCAGAGATTGTGGAGTGGGAAATGATCGAATGGCTGAAACTTTGTCCGGATCTCTTCTTATTCCTTCTCCAGAGACTATATGACCAAGAAACGTAAGGGATTTCTGAATGAAATTGCATTTTTTCAGATTGAGGGTGAGACCAGCTTTGGACAGACAATGGAAGACCTGTTGGATGTGCTGGAGGCGATCTTGCTCGTCTTTTGAGTAGATCATCGCATCATCAATATACACCATGCAGCATTTACCCTTCAGATCTCTGAGCACGTACTCCATTAATCTTTGGAATGATGCTACGGCATTTTTCAGGCCAAACGGTAGATGCTGGAATTCATATAACCCGGATCAAGTAACAAAGGCTGTTTTATGAATGCTGTCATGATCCATGTCTAATAGCAAGTACCCACTTTTCAAGTCAAGGGTACTAAATACGGCTGCTCCATGCATGGACTCCAAAATGTCTTGTATTTGTGGCATGGGGTACGCATCCAAAGGTGTCTTGGCATTAAGTCCACGATAGTCAACACAGAAACGTGACCCTCCGTCTTTCTTTGGCATCACAACCACTGGTGAAGCCCAAGATGAGGTAGATGGACGTATGATATTTTTATCCAACAGTTCTTTCAACTGTTCATCAATGAATGCTTACTTTTCCTTAGATACTCTGTAAGCTCTTTTCCTTACAGGCACCTTATCAGTAGTAAGGATTCGATGTTTGACCAGTGTGGTATGCCCTATGTCATGAGTACAAACTGAGGACCAACCCAACATCAGACATTCCAACTGGATTTGCACCTGTGTGCTTGTGTCTGCTTTGGCTGTAAGACTGCGGATGGATTGAAGAACCTCCTCATTGCATGGTGATAGAGACAAGGCAAGGTAGAAATGGACAGTATGGATCATTGGAAAGGTATCCTGCCAGGAAAATGGATGTGTGACAGCAATTACAGCATCCCCTTGTGCAGGAAAGGTATACTGGGCATGCTGAAAGTCTATTATCATCCCTGACTTCAACAAAAAATCCATTCCTAATATAGCAGGTACAGCCAAGTCAGAATCGTTCATTATGTAGAACTCAACTTCCACTGGAACATCATGCACTTTACTCATCCAGATTACCTTCCCTACAGTGGCTTGATGATGGCCATTGGCAAGAAGAAACGTTTGTCCTTCACTTGACGGCAAGATTTCTTTTTTACACAACTGTCTCCAAATGGATTTTTGCATTAACGACAAAGTACTACCAGTGTCGATGAGTGCAGCTATCAGTTTACCTTGAATGTTAAGTGGTATGGTGAGGTTCCCAGAATTATGTTGTACATTCTCTTGAATGTTTTGCACTACTCTGGTATGGGATGGAGGGTTTTTTCTTTGTGACTCTTGACTCATGACATTCTTCTTTCGCTGCTCATCTGCGTTCATCATGTTCCAGTACTTCTTTGATTCACTAATGTCTCTTTCAACTTGCATCCCAACCCGGACCAGTTCATGAACTGACTGTAACTGCAAGACGAGGGTTGCAGTTTCTCAAAATGGCTTGAATCATCTCCTTTTCAGTCATTCCCTTTTTCCACCTTAAGCACAGGGCACGGTAATGGAAAGCAAAGTCCCTAAAACTTTCATTTACCCCTTGCCTCCTTTCCATGAGCGTTCTCATGGCCACTACTTCATAATCTTAATTTAAGAAGGCTTGAAGAAAGGATTATTTGAACTGCTGCCAATTATGGACCCTCTTCTTCTCAGCAGTCCACCAGTCTTTGGCCGTGTGACTGAAGACAGCATTAAGGGAAGCTATAGTTTCTTCATCTGTTAATGGGCGGACAGCGAAATACTCCTCACAATGTTCAATGAAGGCAAGTGGGTCTTCCTCTGGATGATTACTGAATTTAGGGAATTCCAGTTTGACAGGTGGGTTATACTGACTTCCTGTCAAACTGTCAGCAGTACAGTCAGTATTAGAGTTAATGTCTTTAGCAAATTTTTGCATAACAGGCCTACTTGTGGTTTGATGGGGAGTAGAAATCGTTGGAATGCATGTCTGCAGTTTACGGTCTATTTCTATCCTTTGGATTTACCCAACAAAGTACATGAAGCAACAAACCCACAACTTGCAGTGATTTGCACGTATATTATATTCAACAACCCCATCAATCATCACAAACATTTACATTGCACAGAAAACAGCGAAACACCAAATAGAAAATATGAAATCAAATGATCAAAAATAATCACAAAATAAAATATTCAAGAAATGTTCAATATTGGGGTGATATGAACCAGAAATAAGAATGGTAAAACTTAGCTGATGATGAAGCCAACAGTGTTTGGTAATGGTTGAAATTATGATGTCCATGCAAAAATCCCGACTCTAGGAAAGCAATGTTCAATTAGTGGTAATCCAATTTTGACATAAGCAAGTCAAACTTGATATAACAAAGAGTCCTCCTGTCTTCCACATGTAGAATCCACCTGATCTTTGTGTTCGTGTAAAACGTCCCAAGTGTTCATGAGTCCATCAACAAACAACAAAGTGGGCAGTTTGTGGAAGCAAACCTTTTGAACTCTTTCCTCATAAGAAAGAAAGCAAGGAATAGAGGTCCCTCTAAGTAAAGACACATTCACAATTAGCATGCATGATTGTCTCAATGATCAATACATACGCAATACAACAATTACACATTAAGTTCAAATCACCAAAATATACAATGCATGAAAACACAACACTGCTTACTAATTGACCAAAAGGAAACAAATTCCTCAATCATAGGACCTCAGAAAGAAGGTTGGAATAGCACAAGAAAGCCATTACTTCCTCTATCCAAACGCTTGCCTAATTACTTCATGTATAGTACCTGGCTAAATACTCATCTAGGAAGATGGTTACTGCCACCTAATGGAACGGAAAAACACAACCACTAAGGTAACAGTGTTAGATCTGTTACATGTTAATATTTAGTAAAATCCCATTAAATAATAGAAATAT
The DNA here is from genome assembly GCF_001515605.1 of Sinocyclocheilus anshuiensis. Taxonomy (NCBI): domain Eukaryota; kingdom Metazoa; phylum Chordata; class Actinopteri; order Cypriniformes; family Cyprinidae; genus Sinocyclocheilus; species Sinocyclocheilus anshuiensis. The sequence goes on from NW_015548338.1 coordinate 8,746, forward strand.
TAAATAAATAATTACTGAACTAAAATCACAAAGCACAAATATATATTAGTTCTCATATAATTCTGTTTTAATTAATTTTTATGTTCATCTATAAGAGTTTGGGCTGTTTAATATTAGGATTTTGTTTTTAAATCCCCCACCGCGGCCCCGCCCTGCAACATCAAGCCCCGCCCTCAGCACAATATGCCCCCCCCAAGATAAAAATGTTCCCGCGGCTATGGCGTTTTTAGTTTTCATGAATTCTTGTGAACAGGGATCGTTTTGACAATGTTGTCATCTAGGGCTGCACGATAAATCGAAATGAAATCACAATCACAATTAGACAGAAGCTGTGATAGTCATGTGTATCTCGTCAGTGAAGCAGTGTTCTGTGATCAGTAGTAAATCTCCATCTGAAGGCCAGAGAAACTCCAAATACACCCTGCAGAAGAAACCCAGGCAATCCCTATAGCACTAGCTGAATAAACAGAAGATTTAACTGCTTTCATTTATTCAGCGTGACTAATAAACAATTGCCTATGGCAATATATGATTTATCTGATTTTGTCTTATTATAATTTTCATTATAATAAAGTATATAATAATGCAATACTAATCGACATAGACTTTATATATCACTGCTTAGAATACTATGAAATATTGCATGCCTTATTCTGTGTAAGAAGCCACATCATCGCCAGTGTTTCCCCTGCCATTATATTAGAGGGGTGCCCTCTAATTTTATTTAATTTTATTTTCTATATAGCGCCAGATCACAACAGAAGACATTTAAAGTTACCTTTCCTATAGAACAGGTCTATACCTTGTTCTTTTAGTAAACAAACTAAATAGCCTTATGTTATTTATCTTATTTACTTGACGGCATGTCAATTCTGTCTCTACGTTACATGGTCGCGCTCTCTGCATCGCGCACAGCGGAGTTCCGCCCCGATGAGCACACTCAAGTGAGCACACTCCCACTAGTATTTGTAAATATTAAGCCGCAAAACAACTATTTAAATTTGAATTCTGCGTGTCTATGTGTTAATGAATGGCGCAGACGCGCGTTTTTGTGTACTGCTCGTACTGAACGTCTGCCGTCTCACTAATGAGGACATAAATACATGAACAACATCTTCAGAACTGCTCTGAGAGTCACTTCCTGAGCATTTTACCATTTCATTTGAGTAAAGCTATCCTCATATCATATAAACACAGGAATGTAAAGGTATTCACGGTAACCCGTCAAAAAAAAAGTTTGGTTTAACTTGAAGACATTGTGGCAGAAATATATTACTGTTGTTCAGTAGAATGTACGTAACAGGCTACTACTAGTACTAAAATTATTAAAACCTTATTTTTAAGGAATAATCATACAATATTTCTTCAATGTTTTAATTGTAATAATAAATCCCCTTTATTTTCCAAAAATAAAATTGAGTTAATTTTCAGTAATTAAAAGATAAATTAAATGACTGTTTTATGCCTTAAAAATGTAAATACACAACACAGAATTTCTGAGGAAAAAATCATTAGGCTATTGTAAGAATAAATTAAACTTGTTTTTATGCTTTCAAATAATTAGACATGTTAAAACAGAATTTGGTAACAATAAAACATAAGGTTGGAAAAAATAAAACATTTCACAGGGCCCTAAACATGTAATTTTTGTTAAACTTTTGATAAATTGATGTTAAGTTGTTTAAGTTTCATGAATTTACTCAATTAGACATTTTAATTTTTTGATTCATATAATTTAATTTAACCATTAAAAAGGAGTCCAGAAAAATTAAAATGGAAAAAATACTTTTTTTTTTTGCATAGCTTGTCAGTGAACTACGGCTCTGTGTAGTAAATGCTGCTCCATCTGATAGCCTGTGAAAATACCACATTTAATAACATATTTTTACTCCAAACTCACTTCATAACGTCAGTCGAGTGTTTGAAATAAATCCTTCTGTGAGATGGTGGCTTCTTACACAGAATAAGGCACGCGACATATTTCATAGTATTCTAAGCAGTGATAAAGGCATTGCATTATAAACATACTTTATTTTAATGAAAATTATAATAATATTAACTCTGATAAACCATATATTGTCATAATCGTGTGTTTATTAGTCACGTTGAATCAATAAAAGCAGTTAAATCTTCTGTTTATCCAGCTACCACTATAGGCATTTTCTGGGTTTCTTCTGCGAGGCGTATTTGAGGTTTCTGCGCGAGAGTGCCCTCTGGCCTTTGAATGGAGATTTACTGCTGATCACAGAACCGTGCTTCACTGAAAGATACGCATGACAATCGCAGCTTCTGTCGAATCGTGATTTCGATTCCATTTCGATTTATCGTGCAGCCCTAACCCCAAGTTCCTTTTGTTCTCCAAATTTCGCAATTGATTTTCATCATTTTAATGTTTTCATTTTAGGCCTGATGAACATAAAAGAAGAACAAGATCTGAATGAAGTGGAGGAGAAATATCAGTGTCAGAAAGCTCATGATGTCATCACTGGAGAAACATCAGTGAGTTGCTCCAAAACTGAAAAAAGTTGCTCGCAACGAAACATTCAAAGAAAAGAAGTCAAAAGGCCTTTCAGCTGCTCTCAGTGTGGAAACGCATTCACTCGTAAAAAATACCTTAAGAATCACATGAGTATTCATACTAGAATAAAGACTTTCACCTGCTCTGAGTGTGGAAAAACTTTCAAACACAAAAGAAGACTTAACGAACACATGATGATTGTTCATGCTGGAAAAAGGCCTTTCACCTGCTCTGAATGTGGAAATACTTTCACACGCAAAGAAAGCCTTAAGAATCACATGAAAATTCATACTGGAATAAAGCCTTTCAGCTGCTCTCAGTGTGGAAAGAGTTTCATGCAGAAAAGACATCTTAATGACCATATGCTAACTCACACTTCAGAAAAGCCTTTCACCTGCTCTCAGTGTGGAAAGTCTTTGTCGCGTAGAGAAAGTCTGAAGAATCACATGTTAATTCATGCTGGAATAAAGCCTTTCGTCTGCTCTCAGTGTGGAATGAGTTTTACACAGAAAAAACAACTTAATGAGCATATGCTAACTCACACTTCAGAAAAGTCTTTCACCTGCTCTCAGTGTGGAAAGACTTTGTCTCGTAGAGGAAGCCTGAAGAATCACATGTTAATTCATGCTGGAATAAAGCCTTTTACCTGCTCTCAGTGTGGAAAGAGTTTCACACTGAAAAAACAACTTAATGAGCATATGCTAACTCACACCTCAGAAAAGCATTTCACCTGCTCTCAGTGTGGAAAGACTTTGTCTCGTAGAGGAAGCCTGAAGAATCACATGTTAATTCATATGGGAATAAAGCCTTTTACCTGCTCTCAGTGTGGAAAGAGTTTCACACAAAAAAAACAACTTAATGAGCATATGCTAACTCACACCTCAGAAAAGCATTTCACCTGCTCTCAGTGTGGACACACTTTCACACGTAAAGAAACCCTAAAGAATCACATGTTAATTCATATGGGAATAAAGCGCTTTAGCTGCTCTCAGTGTGGAAACGCTTTCAGCCATAAAGCAAGTCTTAAGAATCACATGTTAATTCATATGGGAATAAAGCCTTTCGTCTGCTCTCAGTGTGGAAACGCTTTCAGCCATAAAGCAAGCCTTTGGAATCACATGAAAATTCATACTGGAATAAAACCTTTCAGCTGCTCTCAGTGTGGAGAGAGTTTTACTCAGAAAAGACAACTTAATGAGCATGTGTGTATTCACACTTCAGAATAGTCTTTCACCTGTCCTTAGTGTGGAAATGCTTTCACATGTAAAGGAAGCCTTGAGAGTCACATGTTAATTCAAACTGGGAAAAAGCTTTTTACTTGCTCTCAGTGACCACGTTTACATGGACATCAGTAATCTAATTATTTACCTTTTTCTGAATAACACAATATTATGATTAAGATGTTTACATGAGTTGCTTTTAGAATAATCCTTTCATGTTCCCGTTTTCCATGTTATAGTACATAAATTGATTAATTGTACATGTCATTACGTCCCCACGCAACGCCATCCGCCATTCCTTCCAGAATTACTTTTCAACATATAGTTCGTCTTCATTATGATGTCATATACCGTTTTGTGTGTTTAATGTTTTATTTTATGAAAGCTTCAAGTGCAGTTAATTATTTGTCATGCTATACGTGTAAATAGACAACGGCATTGTTGAAGCAGTGCATGCCTTCTTGCTTTTATGGAAACTTGGCTTAAGGAACAGGATTCTCATTCTGATTTGGAAACTGATGGTTTTGGGAACCTTATCATTTGGACAGAGATCAAACTGTGACGAGTAAATCACTTGGTGAAGGATTATGCTTTTATACTACGAAAAAGGGGACTTTTGCCTCCCATTGCCAGCAGCTTACATTCCGGAGACAGGAAAACACAGCTGCCTACTTTCAAATAGACGAGAAAGAAAATGCCTCTTGTCGAATCTACCTGCTGCATGAACTGCCACAGACTTGTACAAAGGATTGCGGTTCTTGAAACAAAGTTACTTGCTAGACTTCCAAAACAGGTGGAACACACAGCAGACCATCGTCATGGACCCCCTCAGCATACAGTGAGTCCTGTGAATCTCAACAGTTTATACCAAGAGTAGAGGAACAAGCCGAACTGATCGACAGACTAATCGATGGCACAAACAGGGAGCGAGACCCAAAGGCACTCGAGACATCAGATTGTCATGAGTATCTCATATTGCTGCAGTAGCATCCTCTACCCCAGATACAGCTATGACAAGGCTTGCAAACACTGGTATTCTACCACCACCTATACATCTTGAGAACAGATTTGAAGCATTAATGAATGTGGGTGAGGAATCCCCAAATGTCACTGAACATGGATCGTATCAGCCAGCAGCTAACACCAGCTAACACCGCTACTAACAGGTGCTCAAGGTCAAGCAGACAGCGGCATTCAGCTCAGAGTGCAGCCAAGCCCAGGACTCTGATAGTGGTCGACTCTATTATCAAAAACATTAGTACCAGGACTACAACTACATGCTGCTTTCCTCAAGCAACTGTCTCTGATGTGAACAGATGTGATCATCATCCATGTGGGGAAGAATGATATTCGGAAAGAGCAGTCAGAACTCCTTAAGAAGGATTTCAGTGAACTCTTTGAAACACTTCGAAGACTTGAAGTTCAGTCGTTCATCAGTGGACCACTCCCAGCAAGGGGAACTAACATGTTTTCATGGTTGCTTGGGCTGAATACATGGCTACAAAAAACCTGCAGTATAAAAGGAGTCAACTTCATTGACAACTTCAATCTTTTCTGGGGCCATAGACAACTTTTTAAACTGGATGGCCTCCACCCAAACAAACTTGGTGCAAGAGTACTAAAGGACAATATCAACTTCTCCCTCCATCATCCTTCAGTAGTGTGTGCCAAACTACTCAACCTGAATGGCACACACACACCTGGATAGAGTATGAGTGACGACAGGTCTGCATATCAGCTTCCGAGTCATCATGTGGTTGACACATCCCACAAGGACACTGATAACACCATGCAGCCACAACAAGCACTGCTCATGGACATCACGGCTGAGCCCTGCCCAAAGAGCTCATCACAGACAGACTGTGATGTATCAGAACAGCTTCAAGACTCAGCACCCAAGGACGGCTTTCTGGAAAACAGCCAGGGAAGCCAGGACAACATATTTCAGCCACCAGAAACACCAGAGCCACAGCCCATCTCACCAGACACATTATCCCTCTCTCCAGCATCTCCACTTCTAAGCTTCTCACAGAAAATGGAGGAACAGGTGTATGCTGGGACCAAACTCTCCCACTCTTTCACTGCAAGTCCCCAGATATCAACTAAAAAATGGCGGGCCCCACAACCACCAAAGCCTGTGGACCCAGCTCGTTGAGAGCTCTCCGGCCGCTGCCACAACGCCAGGGCCCAAACACTCCATCTGCTGTAGGTGAACCAAAAATAACTGATAGCGGGTCCCCGCTATGCTAGCAGCAACATTCACAAATGTTTACAGAACAAGCGGGAACCCAGTGCGTCTGTAGCTTTCTCTATTTCTGTTTTATCACGTGATAGAAAGTCTAAGGCCTTCTCAAGCCGTACGGCTGACTCATCTAATCTGCGGCCTGTTATGCATCAAACTAATATTGCTGTTGAGACAAAATGCAATGCCATCAAGTTAGCATTTTTAAACATTCGCTCACTAAAAAATAAATCATTTCTAATCAATGACTTAATAACCACAAACAACCTGGATTTTATGTTTCTAAACGAAACATGGCTAGAAGACAGCTGCAGTGCAACGGTCCTCAATGAAACAGCCCCTCCTAACTTTACTTTCATGAGTGTTTGCAGGACTGTTAGGAGAGGTGGAGGTGTAGCTGCTCTATTTAAAGATGTCTATCAATGCAAGCAAGTGTCATTTGGTCAGTACTTGTCTTTTGAATATCTAGGGATTGTGTTGAAAGGTGCTCCACGCATTCTGTTTATCATTATTTACAGGCCTCCTAACTACTCTCCAGCCTTTGTTGAAGAGTTTACAGAACAGTTATCAATGATTTCCTGTTTTGCTATTGCTGGGGATTTTAATATTCACATAGATAATGCAGAAATCAATACTGAAATAGAAATTATAACTGTTTTAAACGCTTTTGACCTGATTCATCATGTGCATTGTTGCATTTGGACCAATCAGACACACACTTTTTCATTAGATTTAACAAATCAATTATTCAATAGATTAACAAATAATCACAGACCCCTCACCCAATAAACATACTGGGTGCCAGCCAGCATGTCTGTGAACGACCCCAGACCCCTGGTTACCATGGCAACCAGGACACCTCAGCCAGATCAGATAAACTTTACAACCTAAAAGTATGTAGAGAGAATCTTCCCTCCTACTTAATTATCTCAAACAGACACATACTGCTATAGGAAATGACTTCTTACATGAATTCACAGACAAATTTTTCTATCATGCATATCCCCAGGTCATTGTGTATGATTACTACCTGCTTGTATATGGTTTTGTGTATTGTATGAGGGGCCGTACAAGCCATAATTCATTCTGGCACTCTCACACACTTACATTCTCCTTTCACATACATATATTCTTGCTTTCACACACTTTCATTCTCCTTTCACACACTTACATTCTCCTTTCACATACATATATTTTTGCTTTCACACACTTACATTCTCCTTTCACATACACATATATATATATATAGAATGTATGTATGTCTGAAGAAAATATGTGTATGTAAGAGAAGAACGTATGTATGTGTGAGAGAGAGTATAGTGGAAACAGAAGGCAGGTCAGGCGTGATCAGGGTCATCGGGACAGGTCCTAATCTGGTCCTGATCAGCATGGCTGAGGTAGATGAGGTGGCCGCAGAAGTATTTCAGCAAGTTATGTGGGTTTAAAAATAAATAAATAAATATTATCATCGTGAAAAGGTTACATGGCCTCGTCTCTTGAGGGAGTTGTGATTGAGACTCAGCATCAGTCGTGTTGCCAGATACACGTATTATAAGCGTCTATGGATTTTTTTCCCACTTAATTTAGTAAGTGAATAAAGTGGGAGGTTGCGAGTTAGGGACAGCGATATCTTTATATTATTTCCATAACTCAAGATTTGGATAGTCGCGCAAGCAGAGAAAATACTGTACCAGACAGACAGCATAGGCGCGGGAAGTGGGTGTGCTGGGTGCTGCAGCAGCACCCCCTGTATTTTCTGTGGGCAACTTTAACTGTTTAACTGTTGGGAATAAAAAAATAATAATAATCGGCTTATACTCCTTTTGACGTGATCGACCCGGGTTCCAATCTGCCTTTTGGAAAAAAAATGTTCTCTCCCTTTTCAAATTCTAAAAAAACATCATAAAAGCATTTATTTTTAATAAAAATGAAGGAAATAATAAAAAAGTTGAAAATAAAGTATCGGGTAGGGTTAGGGTAGGTGTAGGGAGGGCTT
>NW_015548338.1:16732-17077 GCF_001515605.1 Sinocyclocheilus anshuiensis
TTATGGAATTAGGGTGGGGGTTAATATGGATGTATTTCTGAGGAGAACTGACTGTCTTCAGAAAAGTTTCGATGGCATTTTCTTTTTCCTCTTACCTTAGTTAAATACATATTAAAGGAGTGTTAATAAGCGCACCGCTGTGTACAGCAATAACCAAGGAAATGCTGCTATGTTCTATAAGCGACACCTGGTTTCAGAGATTGAACTTGCATTTTCATCAGAATCAGAAAGAGCTTTATTGCCAAGGAATTCGTCTTGGTGTCAGGAGCTTCCAGTACAGCCTACAGTCATAGTGCAGACATACATATAATTAAGGTAAGAAAACAAAAATAATAATAAAGAGTA
>NW_015548338.1:17469-35621 GCF_001515605.1 Sinocyclocheilus anshuiensis
AGAGAAAGTAGCCTACGGACATACATATAATTAAGGTAATAAAACACTAATAATAATAAATAGTAATAATAAAATATTCATTCAGCCCATCTGATGTTTTTGTTTTGTGCAGTTGCTTCATGTTGCATATATTTTTGTTTGTTTGTTTGTTTGTTCAAGGTTAGTTTGGCCTGTAACACAGCAAAATAAACATTTAATAAATGTAAAAATAAATAAATAAAAGTAATAAAAAGTAAATAAATTGGCAACGAGTATGGGAATCGGCTCATTTGATTATAAAAAAAATAAATAAAAAAAATTCGGCAATTGGAATCGGTCATGAAAAATCCTGATCAGTGCATCCTTAGCTGGAATAGAGTTAGACCTGCCTGAAAAACCATGGTTCATTTCAGTTTTATCTTTGAACTATTGTACCTATTTGTGCAAAAATGGTTCTCATTTAATACAATACAATGTTACAGTCAACAATGAAAACAATAAGTCTTATTTATTTATTGATTGATTTATTGTGGCAAGGCCTGTGAAAATTTTGCCAGGGCAAGTAAAAAATTGAAACCACTGGCCAAACCGGGCCAGTAGAAAATGTCCTTAGCGTTGAGGCCTGTCAATACGATCAATATCAGTATCATATCACTTGTACACAGATCTGTAGAACACGTAATGATATTTTAAAATTAAAAACTTAAAATATGTACTTGAAAAGAAAACGGGATGACTTTGAACAGTATCATTGTAAAATTGTGAGGAAGAGCTGAGCAAGTCTTTTCATATGCAAAACACCATGCTAGAGACAAAGAGTCGTAACATTTCCCTCCAAAGGTACCATTCCTCATTGGTTCACTCAAATCCCAGATGTGTGATCTCGATAGAAGGATAAGGCTTCACATCAGTGACCCGCCTTCAGTCTAGCTTCTTTTAGATCCTGAGAAGATGGGGATGCTGAGCTAAAAATCTTCTAAGGACACCCTAAGTTCGTGCCAGGCCTCGGCCTTGACTTTTCATTCACCAAAGATCCTAGGATCTCAGCTGATATCTCTCTTAGCTCTTCTTCACTTTCTACCTGGGAAGAAACTCCCAATCACCATCGAGTCAGGACATCTTTGGAATTCATCACTCTTCAAACCTGGAAGAACGTGATCGCTAGTCCAAAACCTTGAAACCATCAAGACTTTTATTCGAGACTGCATCTGGACACTCGTTCAATGACCAAGGCAATGCAAGTATCGTACATTTAACTAAACGAAACTTAGTTTAAGCTGTTGACCCCGTTGAAAAACGGCACTGATGGTTTTTAACTCCAGTGGTTCTGACTCATTTTCCATAACTGCATTCTCTGGTTTCATTCATCCACTTTAGCTCCACTTTGTATGTACGCGTGAGTGTATGTATGTTTATTTGTTGGTTTGTTTAGATTAGTTATGTGCGGTAGCGTTTAGTTAATAAAACTCTTGTGCACAAATGACATGAGTTTCTGATTCTGCCTTGTAAATTAATGTCCCTTTTACAATCCGATCTATAGCTACATGCTCTAATGCATTACTGTAAGAAAGTTATTTTCTGTGGCCACGAAAATATCCTTTCTTAGATTTGATATGAAATTATACTGAATAGATTAGTTGATTGTAATATTAATTCTGCTACAGTTACTACTGGCAGCTGAGGTAAATAATTGTAATTAATTATAATTGAAATTATTTATATACATTTCCCTTTTGAGCTAATTTGCTACAGCATGGACCCACACACAATCGTGGACATACTCTAGATTTAATCATCAGTAGAGGTCTAAACATTCCATCCATTGTTATTAAGGACATAGCACTATCTGATCACTTCTGTATTTTCTTTGATATATTGATCTCTGCTACCACTAGGGCTGTCACAATTATGAAATTTGTCTGACGATTCATTGTCTAAAAATAGTCACGATTATCACAATTAATTGTCTGTTTTTTATGGCTTTCAATATATAATTATGATTAATTTAAGGGTTCAGTAAATAATTATGATGCTATCTTTTAATCTTTTTTGAGTTATTATTTTGCAGTGTAAGATTTCATAAAGTATTCCAAATTGTAAGAATCGGCCAATCCAACACCAGCGCTATTTTTTTTTCTACACCACTACAGAATATCAATACTGTGTTTGTGGAACTAATGGTCACTCTCTTTTAAACCCTTTGTTAAACATAATCCACTAAATACTCACTTCCCTAGTACAGAAAAAAAAAACTACATTTGAATAAAAATATATAAGCTATGAAATTAAACTAGCTGACTGTAAAATTTAGCAGCAAAAACAATATCTTGGAAAAAAATCTTTGGTGCACATTTTACAATTTAAACATTGTTAACTATTTGTATTCTTACAAAATACATTCATGAAAATAAGATAGAGATCATGAGAAAAATAAAAGCTTCTAATAATCTTTCTGTGTGCAAAACTTTGATAATGTGAAACGCTTCAAACAGAGCAGCACAAAGCACATATGCACATCCAGGGTGCAGAATGGTGCACTTGAAGCAATATGGAGTCGCAGCGCTTATGCACACCTAAGGTGCAGAATGATGTGCTTGAAGCAACACATGAAAATAAGATAGAGATCATGAGAAAAATAAAAGCTTCTAATAATCTTTCTGTGTGCAAAACTTTGATAATGTGAAACGCTTCAAACAGAGCGGCACAAAGCTCTTATGCACATCCAGGGTGCAGAATGATGTGCTTGAAGCAACAAGTCACAGCGCTGCGCTCCACACGGTACAAAGAGAAGAGAAATGAGAGAGCAATGACCTCCAGCAAGATGTCATTTTATACGAAATCCCCAGACCTTTATCTACACCTTATTTATTATAATGGGAATCTCTATCTTGGAGAGAGAGTTTTACCGTGCTGACTGTCATAACTGAACGTGACGTGCTGTTTGAATGCTGAGCGGAGAATAACTGACAGCTGCAGCAGAAGGAAGATCAATTTCTGTAAACTTAAATTTAACAATAAATATAATTCTGTCCCTCACGTTAAGATATGGATTGGCTTCAGATGGTATAGGCTATACAGTGCATGAAAACCAAACTGGTGCTCTTCTGTTTCTTTTGGTGTATGACTCCCCCTTGTGCAATAAAAAGCACAATAAACGCGGTTGTCTGAAATAATCGCGATTATACAGTTATTTAATTAATAATCGCGACTGGCCTAGCTACCACTGAATCTAGATCTGTCTCTGTCAGGAAGAGATGCATTAATGAGAACACTAGTGTGCTATTTATGGAGGCTATATCTTTAACACCAAGCATTTCTGCAGACTCTGTTGATCTTCTCCTTGATTCCTTTAACTCAAAAGTGAAGAATGTTATTGATGACATTGCTCCTGTGAAAGTCAGCAAGAAGACTGGCAGACAGAAATCAGCTTGGAGAAAATCAACAGCAGTTCAGAGTATGAAAAGACAATGCAGAAAAGCTGAGCGGATGTGGCGGAAGACGAAACTTGAAATCCACTATAGCATATATAAAGACAGCCTTCATGCTTTCAATGTGGAACTAGCCACAGCTAGACAGAGTTTCTTCTCAAACCTTATAAACAGTAACTTAAACAACACTCGCACTCTTTTTGCTACTGTTGAGAGACTGACAAAACCCCCAAGTCAGATTGCCAGTGAAATGCTCTCCGACAGCAAATGCAATGAGTTTGCTTCCTTCTTTTCTGAGAAGATCAATATTAGAAAGGTGATTAGCACATCCTGAAGTTATGCAGAGGTCAGACAGATTCAACCACAATTTCAAAAATAATGACTATGTCTGTTTTTGAAGCAATTGATTGCAAAATGTTGGAAGAAACATTGCAGAACCTTAAAGGGGGGTACAATGCTGTTTCATGCATTCAGAGTTGTTTACACTGTTAAAGAGTTGGATTCTCATGCTAAACATGGACAAAGTTTCAAAAAACAATTTGGACATATGACAGAGTATTTCTGTGCCAAAGATCTTACTTCCGGGTTCGTACAAGTTTCGGAGAGTTTTTTTTCGATCGTGGCTCTTCATGACTTAAACGAGGGTGGAACTCCGTATTTCTCCCGGAAGAGCACGCACGCGCACGCATCGACCAGAGCAAGCGCGAGATCACGCCCATCAACGCGCTTCATCCGGCAGCGCTGCTGCACGGGACTCGCTCGGGAAGAATGTCTCCAAAGAACTGTGTTTTTGGTTGTAATGGAAAGATAACTTTGTTCAGCTTCCCAAAGAACCCAGCGTTATGTAAACAGTGGATGCAGTTTGTTTTCCGGAGCAGCAACGGAGTTTCACAAGTGTGTTTGTTGATGAAGGTTTTATAAATAAGGCCCAGTTCGACGCTGGATTTGCACATCGTTTAATACTGAAAGATGGAGCGGTCCCAGCTATAAAAGATCCCCATCATAATTCAGAACTGCAGACAGTAAGTGAAATGGCATCAAATGTCTGTAGTTAGTTGGCAATCGGCGCCCAAGTGCTCGTCACTCTTTAGCTCCGCCCATGGCGCGCCTCCAGGAGCTTGGCTGTTTCCGGAGAGAATCATAAAGCTGTATCTTTCTTTTATAAATATGATAAAACTAAAGACTTTTTGGAGATATGAAGGATGCAGTACTACTCTATAGGTACTCAAGATTAACATGAGATTGGCTGAAACTGTGTGTGTTATCTGCCTTCAACCTGCTACCTTAACACATCATCTTTTTTCAAAAGGGTGCTTAACTGTTTAGAAGCAGATCTCGTAGAAGTGGTGAACGCCTCACTTCTTTCTGGGACTTTTCCAAACTCCCTAAAAACTGCATTTGTTAAGCCTCTTCTAAATAATCAGAATTTTTAGTAGTCATACTGATATATAACCTTCTCTTTATTTGCTAAAAATTATAAAGAACTCAGTTTGTCGAGCAATTTGGCTAAAAATGTTGTTTTTATATATCAGTATGACTACTAAAAATGTGGATTATTATTACTAAATAAAAACATTAATGATTATTATTAGTATATTTTACAGAAAACTGTGGCATTAGGCTACCTGTTAACATGCAGGAGGCTAAGAATTGATTATAAAATAAATTGTGAATAAAAATCTTTGACAGTAATTTCTTAATTTTTGTCAGGAAATCTTATGCATCCACTAAAAGAGAAAAAACTCCTCTACACTGGAGAAAAACAGAAGTATTCTTTTTACCCAAAATTAGGTTTTGTGAGCATTAGTGAGTGCCCCCAACACAATGTAATGTCTTTTTCATTCTGGTCGCCAGAGGGCGTCCTCGCGCAGTAAATCCATAAGTGAAAAACTCCTAGAAGTCATAAATCATAGGACATTCCAGGAAATCCCTAATATAGACAAAGGCATATGCTATCACATAGCTGAATTAAAGGCAAGTAGACGCGTTTTAATTGATGAGACAGACAATAAACATACGATTGCGACTAAATGGTTTATCTGTGGTGGAGGAGTGGTTATGAACAAAGGAGCAGTTTCTCCGTGTCTGGAGAGCGTCAGCACCGTGGATCATTTCACATAGATACCAGCTATAACGCCAGCATTAGACTTTCAAAATAATTTTAGCTCAAAACTCACTTTGAGACAGCAGCGATGGTTTGAAAGAACTTCTGTTTGAGATCTGATGTGGATTATGATCACCATACACTGTAAAAAATCCAACTTGCAAATTGTTAACTCCATTTAAAATTGTAAGTCAAGTGGACAAATTTTGGAGCACATTGTTGAGTTTACTTATAAAAACTATTTAACTGCATGTTTATTACTGCTTTGTCAAGTGAATGTAAGTACATAAGTTGAGACAACGTAATATTTTGATTTCATGGTTTGACCGTTAAACTTCCTGTTATTGCGCATGCGTGGTCTCTCTTCGCGGTATTTTGCACGGGGTTTCCTCTTCCAGCCACGCCATCAAAGGGACTGGATTTCGCCTGGTTGAGGATTTGAGGTAAGCTTTATTTTAAGATTATTATTGAAAATAAACCAAATAAACTGCACACATAGAATGTAAAGTGCAATGATATGTTCCTACAAGTCAAAACTCGGTCTGAAGCACTTAGTTTTATTTTAAAACGAGCCCAGACAGCAAGTTAGCGATCTGCATAACGTTAGTTCAACTGCTAACAAGATGTGCATCAAAATGCACGGTTAGTCTGTGGTATTTAATACAATAAAATGTACAGAAGTGGATTATGTGTTGTAGATGTGTCAATTTCGTTCATTAATGTTCACTTTGATTTTGTCTAACTTATGTAGTATTCTCGTTAAAGTAGCAAGTTTAATCGTAATCTATTTTTGATTTTGGCTTCAAACGAATATGAAAAACGGGAAGATTTTATTATAAGTCACGTTCGTCCGACCACAGCACAGTCCAATTGATAAGAGTTGTCATTTCTGTCAGATATAAGAAATATCGAAGGGCGAATAAAATGAAAACGGAACCAATTCACGTTGCTCGTTTGCGCTGTACCGGACCGTTTAACGTTAGATAGCGCAGCGCGAGCGTTGAGAGATCCGGTGAAGAGGGAATACGCAGCAGAATTATCAACATCGCTGCGAGATCTATCTAAAGGCGGGCGTACACGGTGCGATTTTTGCTGTCGTACGAGCTCGCAGGCGATTTTTTTCTCTCGGGAGAAAATCGCAGATGCTCGCATGGTCGCGGCTCGTACCGTGTGAGAAGAATTACGGGCCGATCCGAGACGTTACGAGCACCTCCCGTCCTCCCGATAATGTTCAAACATGTCAAAAAAAATCGGATGCTGTCGGTTTAAATGTTATTCCGAATGTGCCAAATTTGCCGTTCAGCTTTATGAATATGCCTGTTGTATTTCCGGCAAAACGAGCAGACATTCAGAAATGGCCTACTCCCTCGAG
Organism: Sinocyclocheilus anshuiensis; assembly: GCF_001515605.1. Lineage (NCBI taxonomy): Eukaryota > Metazoa > Chordata > Actinopteri > Cypriniformes > Cyprinidae > Sinocyclocheilus > Sinocyclocheilus anshuiensis. The sequence goes on from NW_015548338.1 coordinate 24,353, forward strand.
TTCTTTATGAAGAACAGAAAGTCCATGCTTTTCTCTGCTTTTCAGCCATTCTCTTTGCCATGTCCTTTGTCTTCGTTTTTTTTGTTTTTTTGGACGTCACAAGCAGCCTGCACGTAATGCTTACGTCAGAGTTTGTAAAATCGTAGTAAATTCGTCTCGTGTATACAAGGCAGAAATATTTATATGTGATGCAAAAGATATGCACGCTAGCCATTACTATAGTAAACGTTAAATACGACTACTTGAAGAATTCCGAAAAATCATATAGGCTATTACAATTGTGTATTTATTTGGTTAGATGTGGGACTTCAATGTGATGTAGACCTAAAAATACTGTCTGTGACTACAAATTAATAGAAACAGGCACAACTGCATATGTGTCATCTTTTTTTGTGAAATAATGGTAAATACCATTTTATTTTTGCGTGACTAATTTGCAATTCTAACACAAATTAATTCATTGTGATCAATGTATCACTTATTGTAAAACTGGTAAAACACTGATGCTTTGGTTTTAAATCTTTTTTTTTTTTTAATCCAAAAAAACGGCCGCTATTATCATGTTCGTTTTGTGATCTCTTTAGTTCCAGTGATTTATTTCTGATTAGTTTTCTGATAAAAATGTCTCTTTGTTGGTGAAATGATGAGGTTGTGTCATAATCAGTTCGATCATGCTAACCAAAATGTCCTTCCACACCATAGGCGTAATTTACGGGTCCCCATCACTGTTTGCCAGGGTCAATATTAATCCCCATCACTTTTTTGAAACATCTCGTGGCACGGACATACCTAATGCAGAAGAAACATTTGACTGAAATTCCAGAATTGTCAGCAAGCTAACTATCTAGCGTGGTGAATGTTTATGGTTATCAACCAATGGAATATTACATTTTACTTTTTCCGACAACAAAGCACTTGAATGGGACTTGCTCATAGTCACGACCTCATAAATAGGAAATTTCCAATAGCATGTGAAGGCAGCATTACTTTATGAGTAAGTTTTCATTCATACTTATCCAATTACATTCTTAAATACCCAGTCACACAAGTAATATGAAGAATACAAATTATTTCAGGAAAATAAAATTAACTGCATATTGCATATGCAGTTTAATATCCCTGCTGAAAAAAAGCAATATAAACCATCCCATAAATGTATAGTAGTTTCCACTATAAATTCCATTAAAAACATTACAAGCCATCAACTTTTAACCATTAAAACCATTTAAAAATGGTTTCCTGTAGTGTGTTTTGTGACCAAGCGTGCACGATGAGTCCTCAAAAGTGAAGCCATAGCGTCTCGATCGCCCCCAGGTGACTGACTGCAATATAGGTCATAAACCCCGCCCTTTCCATGTAATCTAATAGGACGTGAGACAAACTAGTAATTAATCAAATTACACTTCAAATAATTTTTTTCCAAAGATGGTTTCTGTCATTTTAGGTAGTTCTTATCATGCTGATGTATGTCCAAGTGTTCGTTTTTCTCAAGTTTGCTTTTAACTAGTTACTTGATGCTATAAAAACAGTGTGGTGTCATGATTGTTTGAGCTTGCGATTGGGTCTGCAGGAGTTTGGGCAGAACTTTGATACCGAGGCTTCACCTCACAATCTCTACTGCGCAGACTCTGGCTCCAAATGACTTCATTTTCACAAGATGACAGTGGCCATACTGAGAATGTTTTGGCTTCAATTTTCTATAGTGGAAGGAAGTGGAGACGCGTTGTCTATCTTTTTTTACAGTCCATGTTTGGGACATAGACCTATTCCATTAGGATTTAGTGGTTTTAACAAGCCACCAACAGAAGGCAACCAATTAGCAGTAGACAGGGGCCCCTGCAGGATTTCTTCTGAGGGTAAGCACAGTTTTTTTAATCTATCAAGAGCATGCTCACAGAGGAAAACAACTAAAGTGTTGGATGAAGTGGATATTTACGACTGAAAAAACAACAACAACATAAAATCTGCTGGGGCCCGTTTCAGAAAGGAGATTAAGTGAAAACTCTGAGTATGTTAACCCTGAAATGAGGGAAACTCTGGCAGCAGGGTACGTCAAGCCCGTTTCTGAAAGAGAGGTAACTTATACTCAAGAGTCAGTCACCGTGGTAACTTACTCTGTGAACCTAACCTGGTCGGGAGCAGGTTTTCTTCGGTAAACCCAGAGTTTCTTACGGTCTCCTCCCCCTTTTTAAAGTGTAAGCGATGCTTAAATACCTCATGCATTCATTCATTCATGCTGCAAAATTGCTTTTCTTACTGAGTATTTTTGTCTTATTTCAAGTACAAATATCTAAAAATTCTTAAGATGCATTTTCTATAGATTAAAAATTATCTAGATATTTAGTCTTGTTTCCTGGGGGATTTTCCTTTTAAGTGCATTTTACGTAAAACGTAAAATTGTCCTCCATGGGGTAAGAACAATAATCTTGATGCAAACGGAAACAAGAATAGGCTATTTTTTATTTCTTACCCCATTGGCAGATAATTTGCAAAATAAGAACAATTCACTTAAATTTGTTTTTTTCCCTTTATAATAAGAAATAAGACTAAATACATTGTTATTATTTATTTTATTTTTTACACCGTTTTCACGTGCATATTTATTTGAGCGATACCATTTTAAATGGTAGTTTTCTTCAAAACATCGGAGATGCAGAGCACATTATAAGTCCTGTATGCAGATTTTAAGGAAAGTGTGCATCGCTCTCACACTCTTTCTGAGAATTGTTTCCTGGGCACAAATCCGTCAAAGAGGAGTTTCACTGGACTGTAGGTCAGTGGTGTAGAAATCGGTTTAAATGAGGCTAATCTGATAAGTGATGTTCACTTGATAACATCTTTCTGTGACCTCTGGAAGTAACCCAATAATTAGAATTTTCTTTAGGTTTTCCAGTGTGGTTGGATGCATAGATGACACGCATATTCCCATCATCGCACCTTCTGAAAATGAATCAGATTGCTATATGGAATGAAAGGATGCCAGATGGAGGAGTAGTACGAGATATACTGTATGCCGTAACCACCACCACAGCTGTTAAATAAACACAAATTATTCACATTTTTTTTGGTCATCTTTATTTCCTAATACAAAAGCAACAGTTATTTTTACTTTTGGATTTTAAAATTCTTCCAATACTTGACCATCTCTTCATCTGTCAGTGGTGCTGATGCTTGCTGTCGTCAGTACAAGTCAGTAGTCAATTTTCTTACTCTAATTAAGAAATGTAACAGGTTGGATTAGAGATTATTATCTGGAAAAAGCTGCAGCGCGTTGAAATAGACACTGAATGATATTTAATGTCAAATGTTTGTAAAGTAGCCTAATTTAGCCTATACCCATGAACCTTCCATGCTTAAAGCTTTAGATTGACTGAATTGTGTTTTTATACTTCATTTTTAGCTGCTGCCACATTCTAGTTTCTTTTTTGTCTTTTTCCTTTTTTTTTTTGCCATGGATACCATTAAAATCAACATTAGTTCAATAATTTACAGTTTTCACCTCTGATATTATAACAGTTATAAAGTTATCAACAGTTATTAAGAATTAAAGTTACACATTGACGGAAGTACGTGGATGTCTTTTTGTCGGTGCTGTTGCCATGGTGAATCGTAATTTTGGAGCTCCCCTGATCATGACTTTTCACATGCTAAACTCGGAGTCAACGTACCCAGAGTTGAATGAACTAACACAATTCAGCTGTTCTGAAACCGAAAACTCAGAGTTTCCCATCTCACGGTAAGTCAACTCCGAGTTCAAGTTTAAACTCAGAGTTGGTTGAACCTCTTATTGAAATGGGCCCCAGGTCCAAATGGCCGCTTATTGATGACGCATCTTAATTTTATGCTTAAGTTACAGCTCCATCAGTGCTATAGCGGACAGGCAAGCAGGGTTCATTTTGGTTAATTTTCCTGACCGACAACCAACGCTCGTTAACAAGCATTAACCATTAAGTGACTAAATTAGAATGTTAAATTAAATTTAAATTAAATTAGAACTTAGTGCATGCGCAAATAGCAGCACAAACATCAGAACTATAAGGATTCACACATCATCACATCCAGGGGCGCCGCTAGCAATTTTGGGCCCTATGAAAGAATATGAGGTCGGGCCCCCTACCGCACCCATTCCGCACCAAACATACAAGCCAACCTAGCTATCCGATATCTTTGTCTGCAATTTAATAATACTGACCAATTACTTTTGCTATTGCTTTTGACCACTAGGTCAAAAAGATTTATTGTTCAAATGTAAATGTAATAGAAAAATACAGTACAGTAATCAAATATTCATAGAAAATGCAACATTCTTAAAGATTAAACATGCATTATATTAAACACAAAAATATATAAAGAGAGTGCAATAAGCAATACACTGCAACAGTGACTTTTAACAATCAATTAGACACAACATAAATAAATTAGAAAATGGTCTTTTGTTTAACCTGCCAGTGACTTAAATACCAAAAGCCAAACGCCTGGCCTTCTTGCAGGAAAAACCCTCAATCAAATCCTTAAAATCCAGTCTTAAAGCCAACTGGCGGCAAGGTTGTTCAACCTCTCCTGAGACATGGTTGATCTCGAGTAACTCTTTATCAATGTAAGCTTACTAAATACCCTCTCTCCACTGGCAACAGTGACAGGAAGAGTGCAAAAGATCCTCAGGGCAATGCATACCTCTCTAAAAATGCTCTGGAGTTGCATTTTATGAATTGCATTTAGGAGAGCAAGAGGAGAATCAGAGGGGAAAGTGGCTGAAAATATTGCATTGAGATGCCTGATTTCATCCTCAAATTGAGGTGTGAAGTCCCTAGTATACTTACCTATGAGTGGCTGACACACAGTTGCAATACTACAGTCACTCAACTGCCCCACTTTTATTATGGCAGCAAATTCCTCTACAATACCTGCAGTTGTTTGGAAGCGTGTGTCCAAATCACAGATAATGCAGTGGCTAGAGTCCTTACCAGGTCAAGAAAATATGATCATATTACCCCAATGTTACAGTCTCTGCACTGGCTACCTATTAACTTCCGTATCAGTTACAAAATATTATTACTTGCCTATAAGGCCCTTAATGGGTTAGCTCCTGCGTACCTAACTAGTCTTCTACCACGCTACAATCCATCACGCTCCCTAAGGTCGCAAAACTCTGGACTTTTGGTAGTACCTAGGATAGCAAAGTCCACTAAAGGAGGTAGAGCTTTTTCGCATTTGGCTCCCAAACTCTGGAATAGCCTTCCTGATAACGTTCAGACATACTCTCTCTGTTTAAATCTAGGTTAAAGACACATCTCTTTGGCCAAGCATTCAAATAATGCATCTCATAATCTTGTACTGCAGTTATATCTGATCAAATGCGCATGATTATTCTTTAGCTTGGGTTAAACAAATCAATTTTGCTTCGTTGGAACAGCAGCTGCACTAATTATGTCTGTATTTGTTTCTCTGTTTCTGCTGGGATTGACATCCCGTGGTAACTAGGATTTACACAAGCTTCAGTCTGGATCCAGAACACCTGAGAAGAGATGATGCCAACCCCTCAGAGGACCTCAGATGATGCCAACCCTGAAACAACTTACACAACTACCACATTTTGCTATAAGTTTGATTGCATCATATAACAATTGCTGTTAATAGTGTTCATCGTCTGTTTGATTACGTCTTTAATTGATTTTTCCGTACATTTCTGCCATATGTACATTAACTGACAGTCACCACTGATAAGCTACCACTAAATATTGTAGAAACTTAATTTGCTGTAAAGTTGCTTTGCAATGATTTGTATCGTGAAAAGCGCTATACAAATAAACTTGAATTGAATAATGTGGTCCATGGCAGTGAAAAAAACAAAGTCACCACTGTCCTTCTGACCTTCTTCAGGGCCAGGGGTCTCATTCAGATAATCTCTTTCTCCTCCTCTCACGGCCCAGCTCCTTATTAAATTTAGATGGCACCCCCATCTGACTGGCAATCAAGGATGCCTCTGAGAGGAGAGCATCCCAACTATCCCTGAGATTGTGCATCTCATTTTTAAGATCCCTTACATTAGCTGCCTCAGCCTCAAGGGATATTTTCCTGACTGGCGAATTATATTCCTGTCATCAATGCACTGCAAAACTTTTACCCAAATGGTCAAAAGTACAATAGCATCAAATGAGCTAAAGTACTTTCTGAGTCCAAAAGCTTCCGCCCTGGCCTCATTTGAAAGACTGCATGTGCTTAGTATGGCACTCAGGGCCTCTGTTACATCTGGCAAGTGTTTTGCACAGGCTTGACAGCATCAATTCGAGCACTCCATCGAGTGTCAGATAAGCTATGCAGAGAGCAGCCTACAGTGTCTTTGTATATACCCCATCGCTCTGGACTGGCACTTACAAAACTGTACAGGTGATTGATGTAGTAGACACTTCAGGGCTTGACCCTGCAGCATGCACACCCACAAGATTCAATGTTTGGGAGGCACAAGGTGAAAATGTAGCAAGATTATTTTTTTGTAATATTTGGCCCTAGACTCCCTTGATCTTCCCTGACATATGTGCCCCATTATCATACCCTTGCCCCCTGCAATCACTGATGTATATCCCTCAATCCATAAGCACACTCTATCATCCCTGCTATTTCATTTCCTGTTTTCTTGTAGAAATTCTTGAATTCAAGGAATCTTTCTGTAATCTCCCAATCATCCACATTTTTATTGTAATGCACATATCGTATGAGCACAACATTCTGTTCAGTGTGGGAAATGTCAGGTGTAGCGTCACAAATGATCCCATAATATATGGCATCCTCCCTTTCCTTCAAGATTGTTTTCTGTACTCTTTTGCCACACAATTCAATGAACTCATTTTGGATGTCTGGGCTCAAATAATGAGTTAACCTGCTTTCTTTTTTGGATGCCTTCCCTTTCTCTAAGTGGTCTTTCAACAGTGAATCATAATGGGACAAAAGCTCTAGAGTGTCTAAGAAATTTCCATTATGGACATCACCTAAGTCTTTTGTTTTACCTCTGAAAGGCAAATTCCTTGACGCCAAGTGCAGAGTTACATGAAGGAGCCTCTGCAAGAGAGCTTTATTTCTCTCGATTTCAGACGGTAACTCTCTCTGCATCTGAATGTTGATGCCACTTGCAGCTCTTTCAGAACACTGCAGGTTTTTCCATTTTAAATAGCAGTCCCTGTGAGCCCTGTTATTTTCATGGTTTGGGAGTTTATCATACATACGACGCCACTTAACATCACACATCTTGTACCCCTGGTCGCTATTCAGAGGACTATGAGAAGGTCTTTTCTGCCCATGAGAGAAAAGAACACATGGGATGCAAAACAGTGCATCTGTACTCTCACTATAAATTAACCAATCCCTTTTCATCTTTTCTCTACCATTTGCTGCCTTACTGTATTTCAAGTAGTCTGGAAATGGCTTTCCCTGTGAATCATGAGGCATTTCTCTTTGTGCCAATGTACTAACGATAGTTGCTCTGTCTTTGTCACTTAATTTTGTAGGCCACAAACCTGGGTCAACTGACAGCAGGTCATGTGGCTCAGTATCTAAAGTGCCCATCTTAACCTCACTCTGTCCCTTGTACTGTAAGCTTCTCACTTCTTCATCCTCCTCATCTGTGCTGCTGCTGCTACTGATACTCTCCTGAGCCTCATTTGCTGTTTTAAATTCTCTTTCTGTGTCCTCCCTGACAGACTGGCTTGAGGAGCATCCTGGCTCTAGCATATACAAAACATACATAATTCATTCAGAACCTGTTCTACATGGACATAGAGTTTCTGTACCACACTATTCTGCTGATGTGGTTTGAGTTTGACTACTTAATCAGTTATATTAATGGAAATAATTCACTGGGGCAAAAAAAAAAAAAATCTTAAAATAATATATAGAATACCCTGTAACACCAGCATTTTCAGCAGTATCCAACATTTCTCAATCATGATCTTACTAGGAAAACTAGATTCAGCTAAATGTGACTATTAGGTTAACAGCCATATTCGGTGCTTGCTAGCTACCTATGCACATACAGCATACAACGTAAAAAATGTTCTACATTATGAACCTTAATCCAAAAACATGTAGCTTCATAAACTGTAGATAATTGTGACCCTGCCTGTAAATCCCAGCTAAAGTTTTATTTTTTTATTTTTTTGTGTGTGATTTACAGTTTTCTAAATAATGTAAAGAACATTCTGTAAAAATATAACATTGAAATCTTTATTATTGACTGAGTAAGGCCATGTCAGAGATTGAAATCATAGTGAAATTAATGCTTGATATCAAACTGTAATGCTCTTTATCTCATAATTAGATTTGAGACTTTAGCATGGTTTTTACAGGCAGGATGTCAGTGACATACTGATTACCTCCTTCTTCAACTGGGAGAAGAGTTGGTGGAACTTCGTGGGGAAGAGTGGGTAAGGGCGAGGCTGCATCTGTGTATGAGATAGATGTAGACCTCATTAGTGAACTAACTAGTTATCCGCTAGCATACACGACGATAGTAGTTAGTTAAAGGCCGCTAGCATAGTTAACCAACAGGAGAATGCTGGCAAGTGGCTACAAATTCAAGATCTATATCTGGACCAAAATGACATTCTTTTCATTTTCAGTGGTGAAAAACATAACCTATTGAATTGACTATCAGATAGTGGTTGGCTACACAAGTAGTAGCGCTACCATTACAACAAACGAAGCTCCGTGAATAAACATATACCTTTCTTTTCGAAAAACGGTGAGTAATTGTCGGCCCGTTTTCCCTCACTCTGTTCTCTGTAACCTCTCTTTTCGTTTTTGATGACTGGACTTATACTTCTTTTTCGAACTCGAGGACATCTCTAATTTGACAGTTTACCATCTGATCTCACTCAGTGACTCTAGGCTACGTAGGTCGGGACAGAACCATGCAGTGAACGGGGTGGGGAGGTGGGATTTTGCCGGAGATGCAGAAATAAGACGTAATTTTGTTTTATTTGTAACTCTTTCGTAGATAAATTAAAAATGTATATTACATTACTGCTAGTACTGTTACTACTAATAAAACAGATCTCTGGAGGCCCCCAAAGAGTTTGGGCCCTTAGAATCGTCCTAACTTTCCCCCCCTTAGCGGCGCCCCTGGTCACATCAGGCACCTGCAGCGCTTCTGTGTAGGGAGAAAAACAGTAAAACAACATCTATAAAAGGAATACAAATAAATAGTCCTAAACAAAACTTTTTTTCACTTAAATAACAAACATATTAACAAAGCCAAATTAAAAAAAAAACTGCGCGACAAGTCTACACCGAGTTCTGTTTCATTTTTGTGACCACGCCACAAGTTCAAGGAAACCGAGAAAGCTGAAAGTGCTCACTATTTGTTGTCTTTATTTTACAAAAGCACAGTGTTTTGTTTTTATTGTGAGTATACACAAATAGAAGTAAACCCTTTATGGTTTCGAAAAATGTCTTATTCTTATCTGTATGACCAAAAATGATGTTTCTGCTGCTATAAGGAAAAAATCCAAGTGATCGCACTGGAGCCTTTCGCGGGAAACATTTGTATTCGTGCTGAATGAGAGATATAGCCTATAGGTGTGTTTCAGTTTCTCTTTAAATAAATTCGTTTTGGCTAGACTTTTATGTTGTTCATAACGAAGGCCATTATAATTTGTATACAATTATAAAATAAAGCACAAATAATAAAATATAACTTTGTCCTATTATTATATAGCTGCATATAATTTCTGATTTTTTATGTTGCTCTGTTCTGAATACCATAAAACTGAAAGGATTTGCGGCAACACAATTGTATCTGATGTGTGTATTGCAGATTTTTTTTTTAATCCATGCAGCAAATGTTTTAAAAACAACTTTAAAAAAAAACTTTAAAAGCATCCGGAATGCAATAAAGTCATTTTAAAGAACTTTTCACAATAACTTTTATGGGTAGCTTGAATATAAAACATTGTCATGAATTTGTTGTATTCCCATTTGTAAAATACAAATTAATTGTTACAGGTTAACCCGATCTCATGAAAGTGCGTATAGCACGATTTTCTGGCTATTTATACACAGAAATTGACCTTATGGGACCTTATAAGGATTATGGGTGTGGGGCTGATCCCTCACCTTTCTATGATCATCCTTACCCCATGAGGCAAGATATTGCACGGAGCTCCAGATCGAGGCCGTTTGAGAGTTGTTTTGTATTTCTTCCATTTCCGAATAATCGCACCAACAGTTGTCTCCTTCTCAACAAGCTTCTTGCTGATGGTCTTGTAGCCCATTCCAGCCTTGTGCAGATCTACAATCTTGTCTCTGACATCCTTTGACAGCTCTTTGGTCTTGCCCATGGTGGTGGGAGAGGTTGTAATGGAAGATACAGATTGTGTGGACAGATGTTTTATACACCTAATGAGCTGACATTAGGAGTAACTTCTTAAAGTGGCAGGACAAATCTGTGTTTCACATGGGCACATAACCAGTCTTTGGGAGCCAGAATTCTTGCTGGTTGGTAGGGGATCAAATACTTATTTCACTCACTGAAATTCAAATCAATTTCTAACCTTTATATAATGTGTTTATAACGAAAGATGGCTAGAAGACAGCTGCAGTGCAACGGTCCTCAATGAAACAGCCCCTCCTAACTTTACTTTCATGAGTGTCTGCAGGACTGTTAGGAGAGGTGGAGGTGTAGCTGCTCTATTTAAAGATGTCTATCAATGCAAGCAAGTGTCATTTGGTCAGTACTTGTCTTTTGAATATCTAGGGATTGTGTTGAAAGGTGCACCACGCATTCTGTTTATCATTATTTACAGGCCTCCTAAATACTCTCCAGCCTCTGCTGAAGAGTTCACAGAAATGCTATCAATGATTTCCTCAGAGTCTGACTGTTTTGCTATTGCAGGAGATTTTAATATTCACATAGATAATGCAGAAAACAAAACTGCAAAAGAAATTATAACTGTTTTGACCTGTGTTGATTAAACACTTTTGACCTGATTCAGCATGTGCATGAGCCCACACACAATCGTGGACATACTCTAGATTTAATCATCAGTAGAGGTCTAAACATTTCATCCATTGTTACTAAGGACGTAGCACTATCTGATCACTTCTGTATTTTCTTTGATATATTGATCTCTGCTACCACTAAATCTAGATCTGTCTCTGTCAGAAAGAGATGCATTAACGAAAACACTAGTGTGCTATTTATGGAGGCTATATCTTTAACACCAAGCATTTCTGCAGACTCTGTTGATCTTCTCCTTGATTCCTTTAACTCAAAAGT
>NW_015548338.1:35767-69284 GCF_001515605.1 Sinocyclocheilus anshuiensis
TTATAAATCACTCAATGGCCTAGGACCTAAATACATAGCAGATATGTTCACTGAATATAAACCTAACAGACCACTCAGATCATTAGGATCGAGTCAGTTAGAAATACCAATGGTTCACACAAAACAAGGGGAGTCTGCGTTTAGTTATTATGCCGCCCGCAGTTGGAATCAGCTTCCAGAAGAGATCAGATGTGCTAAAACATTAATCACATTTAAATGCAGACTCAAAACTCATCTGTTTAGCTGTGCATTTATTGAATGAGCACTGTGCAATGTCCGAACTGATTGCACTATATTTTATGTATAATCGTTTTCTAATCTTAACCGTTTTAAATTCATTTTAAACCTCTTAAATCAATTTTTTAATCATTTTCAAAGTTTTTAAATTCCTTGTATTATTGTTGTGATTATTTTTTTTACATTTTTTTTTATGTAAAGCACTTTGAATTACCATTGTGTATGAAATGTGCTATATAAATAAACTTGCCTTGCCTTGTCTTTTTCTGGATTTTTTTGTTGATATTCTGTCTCTATCCGTTAAAATAAACCTACCATAAAAATTACAGACCCTTCATTTCTTTGCAAGTGGGCAAACTTACAAAATCAGCAGGGGATCAAATAAATGTTTTCCCCACTGTATTCAAACAGAGCATTCGGATGAGGGGGGTCAAAAACAGGACAGAAAACAGCCTATTACTTCTAAATTATGTTTTTTGATGTAAAAATCTTGATAACATTATAAGTGGACCCAGAGTACAAAATAAAAAACAGAGGCAGTTTATGGCTCCTTTAAAAACAAGGAGAGAAAGCAGCAGAAGGGCAGACAGGGTACAAAAACATCTGGCAATATTGAATAAACTTAGAACATTTACAAGACAAAGATATTTGCATTAATGTCTTTAAAATATATTAGTGATCGACCGATGCTGATTTTTTTATAACCGATACCAGTACCAATTATTTGCCCGTTTATGTGCCCGATAACCGATATGCAGAACCGATATTTATTTAATGTTATAAAGTAAATAAATGACTGAGTGAAGTAAGTCCATACTTACTTGGTGAAGATCTGCGTCCTCTAGGGGTCGCTATGGGGAGTGCCTCGATGTGACCCGTGTCTGAAGCATACATTCAAAACAACAACATGTTGGCCAGCGACAGCCTATGATGTCACTACCGGTGCGACCACAGTATAAAGAGGCGCCGGGAGAACACGTCATCCGCTTCTTCGTCTTCGAGGTTAGGTAGGAACCTCCTGCGCTTGCACTGCAGTCTCTTATGCTGGACCTATGATGTTTTTGGTTGGTTCTAAGTCTTGCATAGAAACTACATTACTGATGGTCTGGACTTGAGGTTTCTTTGGACTTTGCCTCTTGAACTTAGCTCATGCACGGGAACCATTATGGGTGAGTACGATCCATTTCAAAGAACTGTTCGTTGGTGGTTGTGTGAATCCTTCTGCTAGCCTTCTTTGCATTGTTTCTGGGACCTGTCTGTTGTGTTTCTGATCTTGTTTAGGGTAGGTCCTCGGCGAGCACCCGTTCTGCTGCACTCAGAACCCTTGCTATCGACTTGTTAGGGTGATGGCCTCACTCGCCGATACTGGATCCAGACTGGATGATAGCCCTGTTCTCAGCTTCATGCCTCCTGGATCATGTGGCCAAGTCGTTAGGCTTCTGTGGGAGCCTTCTTGGTCATCAGGTCCCCAGTACAGCACTGCAATTCCGGGACCTGCAGGTCCTTCCTTCTGGTGAGCTCTCCGGAGTTTATGCTTTGCCTCCCCTGGACGTCCTGGCTGGATTTTCTGCCTCAAGAGGCTGCCCCGAATGGGACGGCATACCCATGTCTCGCCCCAAGGGGCTTCCTGTGTCAGGATATCTTTTTTCTCTGAATAGAGAAAATTCCATTTCGCTGAGGCATCGAGCGGCTTTAAGCGAGGTGTGCTCTGATTGGCCAGCTATCCAGTGCGTTATGATTGGCCCATTTAAATTGCATCATATGACCCCTTTAATGTAGCCAGCATCGTTCCCCTCACTGTAGAGGGTCTTCTATGAGCATGCTGCTCCCTTCCGAGCGTCCGAGTTCCCTTCCCTTCAGAGGAGTTGAATTCCCCGCTCCGTGGGCTGTTCTCGTGGTGGGCTTTAGTAGTGCTCCCCTCATTCCAGAGGGTTGCCTATGAGCACGTTACCCCTTTCTGAAAGTTTGGAGTTCTCCTCTCACCCTGAGGGCTGAGTTCTCCGTTTCCCAAAGCTCCTTGAACCAGCAACATCAGGCGACTAGGCCCCTTCCTCTGCCTCCCTGATACGTTGCGCTTTTGGTTAAGCATGCAAGACGCTTACCCTTCAGGATTTTCTACGAACATGCTGTAGGTTGAGCATCTGCCTCCCCCTCTCGGCTGAGAGCTGGGTGCTATGCTCCCTCAGCTAGGTAACTTACTACTAGCCAGACCAGGCTTATGACCATGATGATGAGTTGGTGACTCCTCATATGACGCATTGTTCTATGGGATGCGCCATTTCCATCTATGTGCGCTCTGTGTATGCTATGGACTGCTCTCTCAGAGTGCCACGGTCACGTAGGGTCTCTAGGCCTAGTCTAGTTAACAGCCTCTATGACCCTTTAGTAACGGTATCTTTAAAATCCATGTTATGGTAAGTGCACACGCTAAGTCTCTGTGCACTTCTTAAAATCCACGCTGTGGTAAGGACACACATCAAGCATTTTGCGTTCTTTCTAAAATCCTGTATGGTAGGGGTTACTCGCTGCGGCTTCTTGCCCTTTCGTTGAGTCGGACAGGCCCCGGTTCCACCTTGCGCACCACTCTACCTATGTATCCCCAGTGATACCTACTTGAACAGGGTGTTGCTACGAAGGGTCGGTTGAGACAGTTCCTTCAGCAAGCTCATGCAGAGCAAGTGGTATCCCCTGGGTGACAGGCCAAGACCTAGTTACTATCCTAGGCGCTTGGTCGTATCCCCTTAAAGGAATCTCTTCTTCTGATTCCAAGCCTTTGAGCTCTACCCTAGGCCCAGGAGGCCTGGCCCTAAACAGGTAAGTTTCTGGGGTATGTAGCTCAGGCCTTTGGCCGTAGGGGATAATGTCACTGACAGCCGTCAAACCGTCCCAGGGGCAACTCCCTTAAGCTTTGGTAGAGTTGGTACTTAGTGCTCGCCTTTGTGTTTGGCATGCACTGCCCTCAGCATGGTGGCGTGGGTATACCGTTCCCCATAGCGACCCCTAGAGGACGCAGTTCGAAGTTCCCTCGAAAGGGAACATCTCAGGTTACGTATGTAACCATGGTTCCCTGAGAAGGGAACGAGACACTGCGTCCTCTAGTTTCTTTGCCATGCTTTGGATGCAAGCTTCAGATGAAGAAGCGGATGACGTGTTCTCTCAGCGCCTCTTTATACTGTGGTCGCACCGGTAATGACGTCATAGGCTGTCCCAGGCCAACATGTTGTTGTTGTTTTGAATGTATGCTTCAGACACGGGTCACGTCGAGGCATTGGGGCCAAGCACCAAAGATGCTTAGGCACCTATTGTATCAATTGGCGTTATTCTTCTTCTTCTGTTTCTTCCGCCCATAGAACCGCTTGCGGGAAAGTTGTGAAATTTGGCACACTGATAGAGGACAGTCTCAACATTAACCGTAGCAAATTTGTCTCTATCTCAAACTCTGTAGCGCCACCACTCGTCCAAAGTTTCACTCATGTTTATGCTAATAACTTTTGAACCGTAAGGCACAGAAGGAAATGTTTTCCCCTCTGAATCCTTGGCTCATAACGAGTCGAATGAACACCAAAATTAAAAAATCGCAAAGTTTAGTTTTTTCGCTAATTTTTAATTATTCAAAAAACCTACTTTTTCGAACTCGTCCTAGACGGTTTGTGTGATTCTCACCAAAATTGGCTCAGATCATCTTCAGACCATGCTGGCAAAAAGTTATGGAATTCAAGTGGATTCTTCAAACCGTTCTCGAATAACGCGCCAACGAATTCAACAAAAAATGGATCTGAGGCTGTATCTCTGCAACGGTTCGGCGTATTGAGACCAAACTTGGTGTGTGTTATAACAAGCATGAACTGAGACTACATGCAGTGTTTTGGCACTGTGCCACCTAGTGGTCAGGAGATATTAAAAATGCATATTTTTGCTTATACCTTCTGAATGGTTTGGCCAAAAATCACAAAACCCCAATTCCCATGTCAGCCCTTTTGGGCGTCAGCCGTTTTGAATTTTGTAGTAAAATGCTATATTTTACGAACGCATTGACGTATCTTTACAAAACGTGGTATGCTTCTTCAGCACCGTACCCTGATGGTACTCAAAAAGTTTTGGGGCAGCACCAATTTGTGGTCAAAAGTTATAATGAAATTTCTAAATATGCTAATAACTTTTGTTTACACTAGCCCAGGGTGGCGAACTCCGGTCCTGGAGAGCCGCAGCCCTGCAGAGTACCGTTCGCCACCCCTGCACTAGCCTATTGTAATGAAACTGGTTTTGATATATTCCATGGATCATACCGAGAACATCGATACCAATTTTGCCATAATTAGCTGAACTTCCTGTCCGCCATTATGATTCATGTTGAAAACCTACTTTTTCGAACGCCTCCTAGACCGTTAGTCCGATTTTCACCAAATTTGACTCGGATCATCTTCAGACCAAGCTGGCAAAAAGTTATGGATTTCGTGTCGATATACAAAATTCGATATACGAATTTGCTGGAAAGGTGCCAAAATGCATCTGAGGCTGTATCTCTGCAAAGCTTTGACATATTTACACCAAACTTTGTATATGTCATTGTCACCTCACACTGACCAGGCCACATCATTTTGGTAACAGCGCCACCTATTGGTCAAGAGAGATAAACCATTCATTAACCATTAATTATGAAATTTCCAAAAATGCTAATTTTTGATTGCATTAGCCTATTATAATGAAACTGGTTTCAAAATATTCCTTGGGTCATGCCGACAACATAGATACAAATTATGCCATAGTAAGCTGAACTTTCTGTCCGCCATTTTTATTTTTTTTTTAAAACTACTTTTTCTAACTCCTCCTAGACCAAGCTGACAAAAAGTTATGGATTTTGTGTTGATAGACAAAACCACTTTCACATACCACAGCAACAAATTTGAGGTATGATGCCAAAATGGCACTTGAGGCTGTATCTCTGCAATGCTTTGGCATATTGACACCAAACTTTGTGTGTGCCATTGTCAACTCACACAGAACACACCACATCAATTTGATAACAGCGCCACTTATTGGTCAAACGTGATAAGCCAATAAATCATGTTACTACAGGTTGTATTTATGATTTTTCAGCCATTTTGACTAAAATCATCCTAAAATGGCTTCAACTACTCATTTCTGCAGTTGGTCTGATGCTTGCTTCTGTAGTGCTTGGCCCCATAATTGCTGCTTGCAGCTATATTTAATAATGTTTTTGTCATTCTAGATTATGAAATGCCTGCTGACAGCGCGGTTTATCTATGCTTTTACACAGAACTATACTCAAACTGCGATCGCTCACAGAGATAATAAATAATTTATTTCCATAGAGTTGTATTTATTTAGATGTTTATTAGCGAAATAATGCTTATATTAGAGGTCGACCCAAATGGGTTTTTCACTGGCCGATGCCGATATTTAGAAATCAGGGCAGCCGATGGGCGATATATGATGCCGATTTTTTGGGCCGATATTTTGGCCGATTTTCTTTTTTGTTTTTTTTCCTTCATCTCATAAAAGTGAGTTTGAGTAAATGATTATTGCAGGGCACAAGATAGTAATCCTGCCTATAAATCGGCCTAATTTGCAGCACAATTGTCCGATGCCGATTAATTAAAAAATGCCAAAAATCAGCCGATTAATCGGCCGGCCGATCAATCAGTCGACCTCTAGCTTATATAGTAAATGTTAATACAATTTATGGTGTTTTAAACAAGCGAATCTTTTTAAAAGTTACATGCGGTGGCCATGCTGGAGCAATTCCTGAGCATCAACCCACTGAGTGAACAGCAACATGAAAGTGACTTCACAAGACTGATGAGCATATAGACGACAGAGAGAGAATTAAATTCAGCACTTTTATTTCCAACATCCGCTCATTCATGGTTGTACTATTTAATTCATGCAAAGTTACGTCTTTATTGGGACAGGACTTGACGGATTATTTTACGTGACTCCGTGTGTTCGTCTCTATTTCTTAGAGCCAAGCTGCACAAACTGCATATCAGGAATTTATGTAATACATCTAATTTGTGCATTAATGGCTGTTATGTTAAATAAAGTTTACTAACTATAGCAAATCAAGTACTTGCATGCCGTTGTTGTCTCGTTTCCCCTTAGAGGTGCTGCAATGGCTGCAATCCTGTGCGCAATTCTCAAAACACCCACAAGATGGCAGCATTTATCTGTGAATCCGATATTACAAAACCGATATCCGATTAAGGTAAAATGCTTAAATATCGGGAAAAATATCAGTAAATCGATATTTCGTCAATCTCTAAAATATATATGTCATTATGACAATATTAAGTTATAAGTTACAAACAGCGCTCACTCACAGCACCATATACTGTCTAGACTCAGTCTCTCTGTAAAAATCCACTTGTTACAAGTGATCCACTGAGAATTTGTTCCTCACACCCACGTTGTGGAGGTTAATGTTAAGAATACCCCACAAAATTGTGTTGTCATGTGTTTCATTAACACTAGCCTATATAATAATAATGATAATAGTAATATGCTAATTACTATCTCCAGTTACATTGCTCCAGTATGTTACATTCTTCGTGCCAATAGCTCTGGTCTGTCCAGATTCCAGCTAGCAGCTCCATTAAATGTTTATAATAAAACAGCCATCTATATCAACAGAAAATTTGGATTACAACGAAATTATTACCATCTTTGATTCAAAACCCAGATGACTATGGCTTGTTTAGAACAGACATCCATCATTAAAGGTAAGGTTATATGGGTAGGTTTTAGTCTGGCCCGCCGTGGCATGGTTATGCAGTATTTGCATTGAAATATTTGTGAGCAAGGGATTTTCAGGAATGTACGAACTGCAAAATAATAGCATATTGGCAAATGCACACTCGCGAATCCTCTCATTATAACAAACAAGAATAGACACGGTGTAAATAAGAGATTAAATGTGCAGTGTAGAGAGATTCATAGATTATAACAGAACTTTGTGAGATCGCAATGAACTGAAGGTAGTGGCAGCTTATTATAAAGGGAGCACTCTTTGCGCGCTTTCTAGGCTTAGGCTATAATGGGTAATAAGGGTTTATTAGTGGAGAAAAGGGCAACCTCACTAATGAAGCAGTGAAATGGCTCTGAAACCAGGCATGCACTTGTCACTTTAAGGGTTTCAGATAGCTGATCAGATAGCCATCCGATTAGTTAAAACTGTTCCATGTATACATGATCTTCAATTCCTGCACTAATAGGGGAGAATGAGCATCATCACTGGTGAGAGAATTTACTTTCACCACTTTTAATTAAGATGAATGCATTTTGAGCCCCTGTATGCGATGCAGAATTTTCAGTTTTATTTGCGGCAGTTTGCATGTCTGCTTGCTGTAGAGAGACGTTCATCTCTGGCGGGTCATACAGTATCTGTGAAGATGTGTGTTGCAGTAGCGATGTGGTAAAATTAATATCTCGATCAACAACTACATGCATAACACTTGTCCAGTTGCATCTGGAATTCATGCAGACACAAGATCGGATTGTAATCGAATACATTTCGGGACAGTCCATTGTTTTGTTTTTTTTCTTTCTTTCTTTCTTTCGTTGTATTTAATTAATAATTTATTAATAATTAATTTTATAATAATAAATAATAATTATTATTATTATTATTGTTATTATTAGGCTATTATTATTATTGAGCCGGGTGATGTGAATTATTCAGGCCCAGACACCAACCACTATCTGTATCTGCCACTGACCCACATATGTACTGTCAGCAGTGGTGGATAGAGAAACTGGTTAGTGGGTGGGCCTCTAAAAGACTGGGTGGGCCTGAATAATTCATCACAGATATGACCCACCAGAGATGAGCATCTCTCTACAGCAAGCAGACGTGCAAACTGTCGCAAATGAAACTGGCTTTGCATCCAGGGGCTCAAAACATACTCATCTTAATTAAAAGTAGTGAGACTAAATTCTCTTACCAGTGATGACACTCTCTCTCCCCTATTATCGCAGGGATTGAAGATAATAATAATAATTCATTACATTCATATAGCCCTTTTCTAGACACTCAAAGCTCTTTAAATAGAAGGGGGAATCTCCTCATCCACCACCAGTGTGCAGCATCCACCTGGATGATGCGACGGCAGCCATAGTGCGCCAGAACGCCCACCACACTCCAGCTTACTGGTGGAGAGGAGACCGAGTGATGAAGCCAATCAGCAGATATGGGGATTGTTAGGAGGCCATGATGATCAGAGGCCAATGGGCAAATTTGGCCAGGATGCTGAGGTCACACCTCTACTCTTTTCGAAAGACATCCTGGGATTTTTAATGACCACAGAGAGTCAGGACCTCGGTTTAACGTCTCATCTTAAGGACGGTGCTTTTTGTCAGTATAGTGTCCCCATCACTACACTGGGGTGTTAGGACCCACACAGACCACAGGGTGAGCACCCCCTGCTGGCCTCACTAACACCTCTTCCAGCAGCAACCTAGTTTTCCCAGGAGGTCTCCCATCCAGGTACTGACCAGCTCAACCCTGCTTAGCTTCAGTGGGTGACCAGTCTTGGGCTGCAGGGTGATATGGCTGCTGGCTAAAGATCATATTTATATTCTTTTTGAGGACATATTTATGTGGCCATGTGTAAATGGAACAGTTTTAACAAATCGGATAGCTATCTGATCAGTAAAAACACATAAAGTGACAAGTGCATGCCTGGTTACAGAGCCATTTCACTGCTTCATTAGTGATGGCGCTCTAAGTACAGATTTACATTTACATTTAATCATTTAGCAGACGCTTTTATCCAAAGCGACTTACAAATGAGGAGAACAATAGAAGCAATCAGACCAACGAGAGAGGAACAGTATACAAGTGCTGTGACCAGTCTCAGCACAGTACCAGCACAGTACACATAGCTAGCTTTTTTTTAATAGAATAGAATAGAATAGAATAGAATAGGTAAGTGCTAGTATTAGTTGGTCAGGTGCTGGCGGAAAAAAAAGATGTCTTTAGACGTTTTTTTGAAAATGGCTAAAGACTCAGCTGTTTGAATTGAGATCGGGAGGTCATTCCAGCAGCCGGGCACAGTCCAGGAAAAGGTCCATGAGAGTGATTTTGTGCCTCTTTAGGATGGCACCACAAGGCGCCATTCACTTGCAGAACGCAAGCTTCTGGAGGGCGCATAAGTTTGAACTAGCGAGTTTAGGTATATTGGTGCAGTGCCAGTTGTTGTCTTAGGCAAACATCGGTACCTTGAATTTGATGCGAGCGGCTACTGGTAGCCAGTGTAAACTGATGAAGAGAGGTGTAACATGAGCTTTTTTCAGCTCGTTAACGACCACTCTCGCTGCTGCATTCTGGATCAGTTGCAGAGGCTTGATAGTACATGCGGGAAGGCCCGCCAAGAGAGTATTACAATAGTCCAGTCTGGAGAGAACAAGAGCTTGGACACGGAGTTGTGTGGCTTGCTCTGACAGGAAGGGTCTAATCTTCTTAATGTTGTATAAGGCAAACCTGCAGGACCGGGCCGTTGTAGCAATACGGTCTGTGAAGCTTAACTGATCATCCATCACAACTCCAAGGTTCCTGGCTGTCCTGGAAGGAGTTATGGTTGATAAACCCAGCTGTATAGAGAGGTTGTGATGAAATGCTGGGTTGGCCGAGACCACGAGCAGTTCTGTCTTAGCCAGGTTGAGTTGAAGGTGATGGTCCTTCATCCAGCCAGAAATGTCTGTCAGACAGACTGCAATGCGAACAGCTACCGTCAGATCATCTGGTTGGAATGAGAAGTAGAGTTGAGTGTCATCAGCATAGCAGTGATAAGAAAAGCCATGATATTCATTCAGCATTCAAACTGCGTGTCGTGTTCGGTTACTAGTCAAAACGATGAAACTCTCTTCAAGAGCGCTCAATAACTGAGATTTAAAACTGTTAAAAGAAAAGGCTCAAACTATTGCACAGATATAATACACTACGCATCAATATCTCTTCCCTTTGTGCTTTGAACTTTTCTATGCTGCACGCTACTGCGTGCTGTGACTCCGTGTTGCTTCAAGCGCTTTTATTCTGCGCACGGGCTTTGTGCCGCTCTGTATTGGAGCCATACCCTTTCGTATTATAATACTCGTCATGCACAATGAAAGATTATGAATAGTCTTTCTTGTTCTGTCCTATCTATCATATGTTGCTGCCTTCATTACTGTGCAATACATTTAAAAGAAATGTCTTTTATTTTATAGTATATATATTTACTTGTTTTTCATGAATGTATTTTACAACAATACAAAGAGCAATGTATAACATTTTACCAGACTTAGTCCTACACTTATTAACTTTTATTTGTTCCCCACTAAATAATGTTGTTTCACTAAATGTTTAGATTTTATAAAATTATTGTGCACCCATGATTTTTCTAGACTAGAGTATCTTTTGCTGCTGAATTATCCAATAACCATTTTCCAGCGATTATCATGGACTTGATTGCACAGATACTATTTAAACTGAACTGAGCTGGATGTTGACATCACTGAATTCAATGATGAACTGCCTTTAACTGAAAAGTGAGTGTTTACTATTATCATTCTGCATTATTGACACACTATTTTCCTATTTAATGCTGTTCAGTTGCTTTGACACAATCTGTATTGTTAAAAGCACTATATAAATAAAGGTGACTTGACTTGACTTGACCTAGTTTACAATAGTATTTTTTATCATAGATTATGATTACATCTTTTTTCATTTGTTATTTTGCATTAAAATGAAAATGTCTGTATATAGTATATTGTGTTTAACACACAAAAGAGTGATGAACAGGTCAACACAGAGGTATAGAAATTCTACACTGATTTAAAGAAAACTGTGCTGGTATCGGATCGGATCGGTATCGGCAGATACTCAGAAGAGGATTTTAACAGGATGGGTAATGGTAATTGCATGTGATTCAAATGAACTGTTGCCTGTAAGAGATGTTAGACGAATTTCCAATCATTTGAGATAAGTAGACCAGTACCTCCACCCCTCCCAATCGTGCGAGGGGTGTGGGAACAAGTGAAATTAGTGGAGAGGGCTGCAGGAGTGGCAGTGTCCTCAGGTTTGATCCAAGTCTCAGTTAGGGCCATGAGGTTGAGACCGGAATAAATTCTGCTTTGTTTACAGCAGACTGGCAGTTCCAGAGGCCAATTGGGATAGAGAGTAAAGTAGTAGAAGACATAGGGACAGTGCGCAGATTGCCTCCAACGTACAGTGCGTGATTTACATTGCTTATCGCACATATATTTAGAGAAAAATATATGTTTGTCCCATCCATTGCCATTGCAATCACTATAATGTCAATCATTGCAGTTTCGAAAGTGAATGCCGCATATAGACAGATGCCACTTGTGAAACTTTACAGCGTTTACGTGGCTGTAGGACTTCTTTGCATCACTAAAAATAAGCCCTTTATTCAAATTATGAATGGATTATAGCCTAAGCCTAGAAAGCATGCAAAGAGTCGTCTGGGTTTTAAACTGAAGATGTTGATAATTTCGTAATAATTTCTGTTAGTATAGATAGCTGTTTTTATTATAAACATTGAAGGGAGCTGCTAGTTAGAATCCAGACAGACAGCTATCGGTGCGAAGAACGTAATATACTATTATCATTATTATTATATAGTTCTAATGAAACACATGACCATACAAATCACATGTGAAGTAATTAAAGAATAATTTAAACATTAAATTGCATTCACTCATCCTAGATCAACTCCTGATGCTACATTTACTACTGAGGTTGATAGAAGATGTGAAAGCCAGAACAAATGTTTTCTATAGTATAAAATGAGTGTCTTTGAACTGTTTGTGTCAGACGTAAACACTAACAGCTTTATCTAAATCGTCTATTGTTTCAGTTCATCATAAAGTTACTAACCAATGGCTGTTTTATTTGTTCATGAACACCATTTTAAATGAAAAACAAATGTAAATAGCATGCAGCACCTCTACCAAGTTGTCAGGTATAGTGTAAAGCGCTATATAAATAAAGGTGATGTGACTTGACGTCATAATAACGAAAGCCCAATTCTCGGCTGCATTTGAAGGCAGCATTGCTATTTCACTATCTCCATATCAAATGAAACATTAGGACACTCATACGGCATTATTCAAAAATATCGCTCATTTCTGTAGCGCTTGACATTTTAATAATTATCAAATGATCAAATGACTGAGATCAGCTTTAAGAATGGACACCAACCTGTCTGTTCCTCAGATTCTTCTTGTTTCACTCTGAATGCGTCTTCAATCTTCATATCTTCACTCTCCTCATTAATAAACACCATCTTTGTAATAGCCGTGTGGATCTCAGTTGTTTCAACAGGAGTTGTTCTGTGTTTGGACACTCTGTCACGATTAAGATGGGAAAAATTAACAGAGAGAAAAATAAGTGCAAACTAAATCTCTGAGTGTCTGAATCAGCTCCCTAGTTCAGTAGTCAGCACACTGAAAAGGGAGTGATAGTTAGTGGTCATAACGGACCTGATACGCCAGGCCCAGGACATCCACCAAAAAACAAACAAATCAGGTACTACTTAATAAAAGACACATTTTACAACCACTTCATATTTAGTTATTATTTCTAGAGTTTATTTAATAGAGTACACTTTAGAGAAAGCATTCATTTGTAAAAGTTGTCATCACACGTGTTTGTGTTCTCGTTGCATTTACACTGTTTGATCAGCAGATGTCATCAGCGTGCACTTTTCAGAAAAGTGCCTCGAAACAGCGAAACATTTTGAGAAAAATGTGCTTCGATTGACTCAGAGTTTCGAAAAGCTCCGTTTGTCCATCACTGCTTTCCAGTATGTGAATTTGTGTTTACGGTCAACTGATTCAGGAGACACACCTTTTCTGTTACTCACATTAGGATGCGCTTTACACACAGAAATCACGTTCATTAATGTTAGAATAAGCATAACAATGTTACATTCAGTAATTAATAATTAATTTCATAAAACGGATTGAATGGGTTGCATCGACATAAACACTTTAAATCAGGGGTCTCCAAACTCGGTCCTGCAGGGCTGGTGTCCTGCAGAGTTTAGCTCCAACACACCTGAACCAGCTAATTAAGCTCTTACTAGGCATACTAGAAACTTCTAGGCAGGTGTGTTGAGGCAAGTTGGAGCTAAATTCTGCAGGACACCGGCCCTCCAGGACCGAGTTTGGAGACCCCTGCTTTAAATGCTTGAAACACATACTTCTCTTCAGTTGAGAAGCAGGAGCGCGGCGCGGTGCACGCAGCCTTATGACAATGACAGACCAAAATAAAAGTCCTGTTTACACGCTAAACTCATAAACATTGTCTTGTGAAAGTAGAAGCAGGCATTTGTGGTGTTTCATTTTTCCCATTTTAATGTAAACTGTTACACACACATTGTTTTCCATTCTTCCTCAGATATTCATCCTTCCTTCTCCCGTTTTATTTTAATACAAGAGGTTGAATGCTTTCAGATTTAACAAACATACAGGAAAAGTGACGTAAACATTTATAGCTTTAAGCCAACTTCACCTTTGACTAATTGTCTCTCCTGCCTTAGAAAACAGCCTCTCTGCTGGAACAGAGGCGGCAACAATTCCAAGGTATCTTGTTGCCAATTTGCTGAGGAAATGTGATCTAATTTTTTCTCCACCAGAGCAAAGGATCCTCACTTTTTCTTCCATGTCAGAGCGTGTTGTGTGGTTCTCCTGAATAACCAAGATATGTGTGGCAAACTCCTGCCATAATCCTCCCTTGGATGTTGAGCAGTCTTTGCAGCTTTGCAGCAATTCAATGTAATTAATTATGAAGCAACAGTCTCATCACTGCTCTATGAGGTCTTACTTTAACCAGCATATTTGTGATATTTGCCTTAAATTGATTTCTAGGACACTTTTTAACTTTATGAAGGGGAAAATTTTCCTAACCTTACTTAAATGTTCGTGTCATCGTTTACGTCAAATTCTTAAATTTTATCAATACATTCAGTTAGAATAATTAGGCTCTGTATGGTTGTTACCATACAAATGAAATCAGTATCAACACACTCCATCTTTCCACTGTAGAGGAAACACTGAAGCTGCATCGATAATGCCATTTAGATGTATTTACTCAGACTGTTTAATAAAGATAAGAGATTCCATAAATGCATTTACACAGTAAAATTGCAAATGCATAAATTATGTTATAAGATTTGAAGAAGGTTTTACTTTTTTTAACATATAAATGTGAAATGTTGGAAAAATGTTGCAACAAGTCACTGGCTGTGTTTGAAATGCCATACTATCATACTACTCTTACTATTTCTGCAGTATCCAGTATGTATGCTGTGCATAGTATGCAAATTTTCTGTATGCATGTAATACCCGGATGACCTACTATATTTACCAGAATCTGCTGAATATAACTCAAGTACACTGAAATCAGTACAGAAGCTGTTCGGAATGGCATACTACCATACTATATTGCAGTATGCTGTGTGTATACTGTGAATAGTATGTGAATTTTCTGTATGCATGGAATGCCTGGATTACCTGCTACATTTGCTGAAATTTGATGTATGCATCTGAAGACGCTGCATGGGATACTGTTTCCCAGAACGCAATGCGCTCCATGTGACGTTTCATCTTCAAACGCGTGAGTGAACTGGAGGTGGGGAATAGTAATTATAAATGTAACACTTGTATTTGTACGTATATACATATACATGTAAACTACAAACTATCGCTGTGTGTCTAAAAACAGTATGGTTAGTAGGACATAAATTGTACTTTAATCTCTACAGCACGTTTCCGATCATCAAATGACGTCACCTTTATCTTTATAGGCCTTTGTAAAAAGAACAGTTTGCTCATTTGTTTCTAAGGTAACAACCTTGACAGCTATGCTGAATGAATGTTCAGTGTTTGTCATGTGACAGCACTTAAGCATACTATGAAACATTTATTGCTTATTGTATACTGTTTCACACACTATTCTTTAAAAAAATAGTAGGCAGTATGCACTGTGTACTGGGCAGTAAGCAGTAAGCAAGTATGCCATTTCGAACACAGCCACTGTCTTAATGAGTGAGTCACTGATTCAACCAATTCATTCAAATGGCTAATTCGTTCATTAAATAAAGCAAGTGACTGTCGTACGAATGGCTCACTGAATCATTGACTCACCTGATTCGTTAAAAAATGCTGAATTATTCAGTAACAAAACACCGCTGTGTGTTTCTCGGAGATGCGCGACTGTTCTGATGTGGCTTTGCTTATAACTATTTTTTTTGTTAGCCAAAACGGTCAACAATGTGTCTAAAATGTAAGTCATTTAATATTAACTACTTGTTTATTAAACTACTGTTGTATAAAATCAATGTCACATTTGCAATCATGCTGGTGCTTGGTCGTGTGATGTTGCTTACCTATATCATATGTTATATAGAATATTTATCTTTTTTCTACCACAGTATGTTTGTTCATGTTTGTTTCTTTGTGTGTGCTGTTGCGCCTATTAGTTTGGATTTCTCCGTGACTCTTCGTTAGGAATAACGTTAGTCTGCACGAGCCTCAACTGACGCAGCCTTGATACTGTCAATACATTATCCATTATCAGTCGCAGTTTACACTGAAAGTAATAAAATCAGAATCATTCTCACCAAAGTTTCGGTGCTGCCCTAGTTATTGTTTGTTATTGATGTTTTAATCAGGTTACTTGTCCAGTTGGGCAAGTAAAATTCTCTTTCACTTGCCCCTTCACAAAATCCACTTGTCCCGGACAAGCGGACAAGTGTTAATGTTGAGCCCTGGAATGTGTTTACAGTGGGTTTTCTGAGGCCATATTAGCTCCATTGTCGGTTATAACAGCATGGACCTTGCTGGAAATGAAAGTCTTCAGATATTTTTGTGAGGAGTTCAGATATATTTTGTGCTGTCTGCTGTACAGTTAGATGGAATTGAGATTGCAAGCCTGCATCTGCCAGTTCTGCTCAATAAAATGCCCTTATACAGACAAATATGCTTCAGCTGTTCTTGATGTCCACATCTCACTTGTTAAAACCATACTGCTTGCAGACTCTATTGAGTCTTTCGGTAACACTTTATTTCGATAGTCCACTTTAGACATTTTACTAACAGTAAGTAACTTTGCAACTACATGTCAACTAGCAGTCATTAGAGTATTAGTAGACTGTCTGCTTAATATCTTCTAACACTTTATTTTGATGGGTCCACAACATACAACATACCGACTATCAGAAACTTTGCAAGTATATGTCAACTTATTCTACTAACCCTAAACCTAACAGTCTACTCTGAGAGTTAGTAGACATGTAGTTGCAAATTAATTTGAATTTGTTGACATGTAGTTGACATGCAGTTACAAAGTTACTTGTAGTTGGCAGAATGTCTAAAGTGGACTATTGAAATAAAGTGTAACCAGTCTTTCACCTTTTTTAAAAAAGAGCAGTTATTTGGCACGAAGTTTTTACGGTTACATCACAATGATATTTTTGCAATCATCCCCCAAATATTCCCTCAAAATTTTAGACTTGGTCCTCAAAAAAGAGAATGCATGCAAGAAATTTTATTTCTTTAGTCACCGTACTTCGTAATCCTTGACTCAGGAAAGTCACACAATCAGTGGACTCAACTGTGAATTATGTAAGTACATAATAAGTGCCATTTTTGATCAATTTATTGTCTGGACAATGTGCCATACATACGTAGATGCACCACCTAACCAGTTTTTTTTTTTTTTTTGTAGGAATGAGGCATTTGTTCATGAGCACAGATGATTCAGTGAGTATATGTCAGCACATGTATGTATGTATATATCAGTGGCGTTCCGTCCATATAAGCTGCGAATGCTCCGCATACCCAGGCCATTTGAGAGAATAAGTTCACGGGATAATTCATATAAACATGATTATAAGTTGATCCCTTGTCATTTGAAATGTAACTTAAAGCTTAAAGAGATAGGAGTAAGTACGTTCAATGATTTATTTGCCAAACGGCAGTAATTTTCTTTAAATCTACCAGTTGCGGTTGCTTCCGGGCTTTCTCGTCTCTGCTCTGTTGCTATGACTCGTCAGGATTGTAGCGCGTTCTCAGTGATTTGCTGGTCTGCGGCTGATGTAATGCGCGAGGTAAGCTGTTCGCAAAGCACTCGCCCAAGCGGAAAAATGTGCTGCTGCTGTCAGATCTCGATTGCAGAGAATCACATTGTGTTTGATGCTAAACCAACTCCACTAAATCAAAAGAAAAAAACACTAGCTGTATGTTTTTATTTTCTCAAGCAAAGCAAATTTTAAAAGTCCACTCAAAACATATCTTCCTACATCTTTGGTCATAGACTTTAGATTTTAGATCTATAGATTTTAACTCCTATTCACTGGGAATAAAAAAATAATTTAGTTGATGCAGAGAGACATAAAGAGCGGGGGAATATATATATATAGAGTATATATTAGAGATGCACCTATTGACCGGCCAGTGATTGGAATCGGACGATTTTTCGCATTACCGGCCCGGATCGGTGACCGGCGGTCAGTCTCATGTCTTGCCGATTCCGAGCCTATCCTTTTATTGCCAGCGGTGCCGGTGTTCTGACGATTTGTGCTTCCCTCTAAGAGTGTGCTACCTCCCATTAAAAAGATAGGTAGCACAAATCGATAGCGAAAAATGCTACCTATCAGATTGTGCTACCAGCATCTTATTCATGTGGTTTGAGGATTTTTTTTAATGTCCATACCTACTCTTACCCTAAACTTACCCTTAAAACAATGCTAATATATTTTTGGTAGCACAATCTGATAGGTAGCATGTTTCGTCGGTACACCGGCAATGACGTCACAGCCACGCGCACACTCACAGTCGCATGTAAACATGTCGTTTTGTGTGAGAATTATTCTAATTTTAATTGCATTCAGTGTAAACGGCGACTGATAATGTTATGTCGTGCCAGATGACGCTTGCACAGCCTGAGTGAGTGTATGAGAGAGACAGCACACACAAAGTCACTCACAGAAATTTATAGATGCATACTAGATATTTACAAAATATGATTTAGGTAAGCAACATTATACGGCCATGATGTTTCCCCGAATATCAATATCAACACAATTGCAATGTGACACTGATTTTATACAATAGTATTTCAATAAACAAGAAGTTAGAAGTTTTTTCTCAGTTTCGCTGACAAGAATAGTTCCGATCAAAGCCACAGCAGGACTGTTGTGTGTCTCAGAGCAACACACAGCGTGTTTCCTTACTGAATGAATCCATGTTTTTGAACGAATCGAGTGAGTCAATGATTCAGTGGCTCATTCATAAGGACAGTCGCTTGCCTCGTTTCTGAATGAATCAGCCATTTGAATGAATCGGTTGAATGAATGAATAAATGACTCACTCACTAAAACAGACATTTGCCGCCACCTACTGGTGGTTTAGTCATATTTAAAAGTATCATTGCATTTTTTCAACATTTATTTGCATGTTTAAAAAAATATGTAAAACATTCATCTTATAAAATTAGTAATGCATTTGAAATTTTGCAGTGTAAATGCATTTATGGCACCTCAGCTTCATCAAACTGTCTGTGTAAATGCATCTAATGCCACTTCAGATGCAGCTTCTGTTTCCTCAGCAGTGGAAAGATAGAGCTTGTTAAAGGGGTCATATAATGTTGCTAAAAAGAACATTATTTTGTGTATTTGGTGTAATGAAATGTGTTTATGCGGTTTAAAGTTTAAAAAACACATTATTTTCCACATACTGTACATTATTGTTTCTCCTCTATGCCCCGCCTTTCTGAAATGCGTCGATTTTTAGAAAGCTCATCGGTCTGAAAAGCGTGATTGGCCAGCTATCCAGTGCGTTGTGATTGGCCGAATACCTCAAGCGTGTGACAGAAATGTTACGCCCCTCACCACACTGTGATCATGCCCTGTCCGGCCGGAGCGACGAGACAAAAACATGAAAACCCATTATAAACAAGGCATTCGTTGCATCAAGTGGGGACATAATTATGGATTATAATGACTTATACTGTCTTTTTACACGTTGCGTTGCGTATCGCGCCGCGTAAACATAAAACCATGTCTGCATTTGTGATCGGAGGAATGACAAACAACAGTTACACTTTATTTTGATAGTCCACTTTAGACAATCTACTAACTATAAGTAACTTTGTAACTACATGTCAACTACATGTCAACTAATTCTCAACTGTAGCTCTTTCTCTTGGCTTTTGAGCTTTTGCTCTTTTTTTTCTGTTTTGTTCTACGGCATGAGACACATGGTCACAAAACTCTTTGTGTGTTTTAGAGTTTAAACCGACCGCATCCTCCAGCCTGCTCCTTAAGGCTGGCGGCATAGCATCAATCACAGCATGTCTAAACAATGTTGCCATTAATGGGTCTCCTTCTGGATTCCCTTCAGTCTCTTGTTTCCACCTTTTCAGCTGTCTCTGGACAACAAACACAGACCATTACACGTAATGTATTTCTGCCTACACCATCTAGTTTCAATTTAGGTCACCTATCAAGGCCTTCCTAATATTAAACCAAATCTGTGCATGCAGTTATTTCTTCTGGCATCAAAACCCCTTTTATTTTATTTTAGTTATTTATTTATTTTTAATTCTGGAAGAGCAGATTTTAAGTGTCCTTACCACTAAGAGCAGACCAGCAAACAACACAAACGAATTATATAAGCAAAATTGCTTACCTATTCGGTGGCCACCGTGTTTGTGTTGCCCGTCTCAGTTAGCCCAAAGTGGCCGTCCACTCCTCTGCTCTTTTCTAGTCCCATCTGGGGTGCCAATTTGTGGTGTCTTCTGCCGCTCGTCTGAGCAACCACACTCAGTCTTGAGTTTTGATGCCAGAAGATACATTTTATTACATCATCAATGAAAATAAAACGGAGATGCTCTCTGCAGCGAAACATCTCCAGAATGATCATCTTGTCTTCTTTTCATACGGTTCTGACTTTAAGGCGTGCTCAAGGACCACTAACTACATGATGAGGACTCTTCTTATGTGTGTATGCTCAAACTCTCTGTTGGTTATGGAGAGAGACAGCATCTCATTTCTTCTGTTTTGCTTTTTCTGACTACTTTTCAATTTGTTGTATTTTATATCATGGCAGTTTTTTGTATGTAGTTATATACGTATATAATTCTATTACTTAAATTATTTTTGCTTCATAGTGTGAGTTAACATTTGACTATTTTAAAGCGGATACAGTTTTAAAGTTTTTTTTTTTTTTTTTTATCTGCATGGTTCACATGGTCTAATGTTGGAATTTTTGTTCTTCATGTTGGTTTGCCATTTGAATAAATGTTCAGTTTTTGTGTTCTAGTTCTTTAGTGTCTTATGAAATTCCACTTTATAAATGATCAAAAACCACAGCAAAAACTCAGAAGCATCTGCACAAATGAGAAATCTGTGCTTTATTCTGCAGTGAGTGGCAGCATATCTAAAAGCAATAAAAGAGGCATCACTCTGAAAAGAAAACAAATCTACTATAAAAACTAAAAACATGAAAAAACAAAAAAAACAAAATGAACCATAAAACCATAAGAAAACAAAAAAAAAACTTTCCTCTTTGTTTGTTAAAAACAAAACGCAAAGAAAAAAACAAAAGTAATTGACAATGTATGATATATGATAAAAACAAAAAATCTAAAACGAATACAAATGATGAGCTGGGGGTGAACTAACAACGCTTCTGCATGGTTCATCTGCATGGCTTTTTTCTTTTTCATTGTCTCCATGTGTCCATTGTGTGCTGTTGCAACACTGTTGGAGACATATATTTAGCCTCTTTCTCAAAAGTGTCAAATTAATCATGTAAGCTTGCCACATCACCCTTCAATGAACCAATAAATCAACAGCATCACATAAATCCATAATCATCAGCCTGAAGAGCAGTGCTTGTTCCCTGGAATCACTACGTGGAATAACACGATATTCTGCTGAGCATCATTTGATATGTTCTCAAGCGACTCCTGAATTTTGGCATAGTTCAGGTTCAAAGATTCGATTGCTTGTGCATGAGATGTCCATCTTGTGTCAGACAGACTTTTCAAACTCTCTATCTGCTGATTTTCATTTGGCTTTAGCTCTACTGTTATTATTTGCCATCGGGAAGGTGATTTTGATGCAAACGTAAAAAGCATCTGAACAAAAAAAACTTCCATCTCAAAACAGTAGTTTGCACTATTAACACCCAGAGTATGCAGCACATGGTACGCTTGATCCTTTATTGGGTTTATCTCATTAATGCATGCTTGTAACCCTTTGTAAGAGCCAGACATGTTGGCCGCGTTGTCATAGCATTGACCTCTAAAGTCTTTAATATCAGTTCCCATCTCTTCTAAAATAGCTAGTACTCTCCGACAAAGTGACTCTGGATAGGCGTTAACATCAGAAAACGTTCCTTGATGCAGCCACTAAGTGTCACATAGCACATAATGAAATTTGGTTGGTCGGTGTGAAACATCTAGAGTGGAATCGATGTGGATAGAAAAGCACTTCACTTCTTTGATCCGACGGATTATTTCAGCAAGCACTTGTTTACCCATTAGTTCAATAAATTCCAAACAAGTATTTGAGGAAAGATATGAAGGCATTCTTCGACCAGCATTGCCATGTCTTTCAACACATTCCTTCAGAAACGGCTCAAACTCATTTATGGTTTCGAGTACCAATGAAATTCCCCACCAAACATTTCACTCTGTCCCCACTCTGCTAAAAGTTTCACCACAACAACCACTCTTCTCAAGACGCTTCTCCAGTATTCACATTCACTGTTAAACTGTAGTGTAAGTGCTGAATCTATTTGACAACTATCAGTATTATCTGAACTCTCATGTTCAGACAAGCTGCATTTTTCCAGTCATTAAAACCTTCTGTCAGCACGGAGTAATTATTGCTTTGTCCAAATAAGCAAAACAAAACACTCAAGGGAAAATATAACAGGCTTTCTGAACCTATTCTGGGACCATTTTAGTCCAATATACCTGCATTTGTTCATGTATTTCACCCCAGTTGGCTGGATCAGAGCTGTACATTGAAGTCGATGGCCACTGTATCAGGTCTGTCAGCTTGTTGAAGGGAAGCTGGTGAAATAGGTAATGGTTGGTTTTTCTGCTATAGTAGCAGCAGGAGATGCTGTGCTTGTGCTCAAATTAGCTGCAGTCGTTAGTGCTCCCTCGTCTCCACAGCCACACCACTGACTAGGTGATGATGATGATGATGATGATGATGATGATGATGATGATGATCCAGCAGCTGAGGCAGATTTGAAATATCCTGTTCATTTTGGAAACTTTTGCAGATGATCTCTTTCTCGCTCCTCCTTAAGCCTTTGAACTTTACGTTTTTGTGCACTACTTAAATTTCTTTCCTGACATTTCTGATTTTTCTAACTTGTGTGTGGGTATGTTAACGAGGTTGCAACTGAAATTGACATAGGGAGGGGCGACCGGTGACGTTAAATTAATCAGTCATATATACACTCCTAAAAATAAAGGTGCTTAAAAGGTTATTCACAGCGATGCCATAGAAGAAAGTTTTTTGGTTCCACAAAGAACCATTCAGTCAAAGGTTCTTAAAAGAACCATCTCTTTCTTACCTTTTTATAATCTGAAGAACCTTCTTTCGCCCCAAAGAACCTTTTGTGAAACAGAAAGTTTCTTCAGGTGTTTAAGGTTCTTTATGGAACCATTTAGACAAAAAAGGTTCTTCTATGGCATCACTGTGAAGCACCTTTATTTTTAAGAGTGTACATTTCGACATGCACTCGTCAATTGCCTGTAAATTCAAAACCTCTCTCGAACACTAGTGATCATTAATACTGTAGAAAATGAAATGACAGATTATTTAGAAATAATCCCCATCACGTAGGCTACAGCCGAGATTATCTTGTGCATTGATCCACCCCTGGTTAATGGCTATGGGCAAGGTCTGAAATAGACACCACAGTCTGGGCAATGTGTTCATTTTAATGGATTCAGTTCTTGAACTTAAACTGAAGGAAGGAATTCAGTTACATTATGCTATAGCTTCCTTATCTTTTTTAATTCATAGGCAACTAGTTGCATTCTGATAACTTGGCAAGGTCTTTTGGCATATTGATGCCCAGTTTGCCATGCCAAGGGGTATTTTCTTTCAATCTCTTCTGTAGACGATAGTTATATGAAAGCAACTGGGTTTTACCTGTATTCATTTTATATCCTGATAGTTTGCATCAGTATAGGTAAAGAATATGTAGGTTGCCCAAGGTAGATCAAAATATCATCCGCGTAACAAACTAATTTCACAACAGTGAAAGAAAACATCCTGGAGAGTTATTTTGTGCCTCTCTGCAATGGGACCACGAGCCGCCACATGTTTACTTCTGGAGGGATGTAGACGCTTGGGAGAGAGCGAAGCACCAATGACTTGAACGATGTGAGCCGCGACTGGTAGCCAGTGCAGAGAGATGAGAAGCGGTGTGACATGGGCTCTCTTGGGCTCAGTGAAAACAAGACGTGCTGCTGCATTCTGAATCATCTGCACAGATCTGATTGCACATGGTGGAAGTCCTGCCAGAAGAGCATTGCAATAGTCCAGCCTAGAAATGACAAGCACCTGGACGAGAAGCTGCGTTGCATGCTTTGTTAGGAAGGGCCTGATCTTCCTGATGTTGTGTAGTGCAAACCTGCATGATCGAGTTGTTTTTGCAATATGATCTTGAAAGGTCAGCTGATCATCAAGGAAACTGTCTACAGGTATGCAGGCAGTTAAACTTCACTATTGCACATTCATTTACAGTATGTGCATTTACAGTGTACTTATACAAAAGGATATTTTGGCAGTGAGAGTTTCATGGGGCTCCTTCAGCATCAGGCATGAACGTGCACAGAAGAGAAACTTCCACCACACCACTGTCCTCAAGGAGTCCGCCAGGCGCTCCGATATAGAGCTGGAGGAAAACAACTAAACAGCATTTCTCTCAGACTTAGTTTTAGAAGGTCATGTTTCTTACCCATTTTTTTAAGACAAGCAGCAAATGGCAGACTGGTCTGAAATCAGCATTTTAATGTTTGTTTTAGAATAAACAAAAAAGTCCAGTTTCAAGATTAACCAAAAAACACAAGGAATCTTATATAACGAAAAACTACATCTTCACTTTTATCTTTATTCTATCAAAATATATTTAACTCAAAAAGCACCAACATTATTTTCTGTATCAGAATACAGTCACAATCTCATAAGAAAAAAAAATGCATGTAAATTATAATTAGTATGCAAGATTAGATAAATACTTGTAAAGCAGTAATTGTGTCATTATGATATTTCCCCTTCACCACTCTGCCTCCCCCACAGCCTTAGAGAAAACATAGTCTTTCCCTCCATAACTCATGACTCCATCTTTCAAGTAAAACTTCCAGCGGTTTTTGCTACGGTGAATCTGTAAAACAAACAAAAAAAACATTTAAAATATTATCGAAACTAGTGCAGTTTTAATGAACTTTAACTTTTAAAAGTGTTTTGTCAGGGAGATTTGTGCTAAAGGTATATGACTAAAATACAAACTGATAGAGATTTAGTACATTTACACATGCAGTTATTCTGGTAACACAGCAGGTGTTTGTGTAGTCGATCTAGTCTTCATCTGCTGACGTCAACATTCACAGATAATGAAAATGATACATTGCCTTTAGCATTTCTCAGTCACGTGGGTTCAGATAAAGTATAGCAGCTTCTACTCATGGTCAGAATCGTACACTAGATTTATGTCTTGCACTAAGTGAAAACAGCAGTATTTTTTAAACGATATGCTATTTACACAGTTTAAATAAAATCTATAGTTATTTGCACTGTTAAAATAACAGGATTTTCTGCTATTTATACTAATTATTGCAAATAGTGGCAATTATCTGCTCCTCAATATTGTAGTACATCATAAAACAGTATACAACAATAACATACTGAGAACTGATGTTTGACGAACGTCTTTTACAGTGTTGACTACCCCAATCACACATTGATGGGCAGAGTTAGTGTAGATAGCGGGCTGTTTGCACTAGGGCTATTAAAAAAAAATCGAATTTCGAATATTCGTTGAATTAAAAAAATTTTTTAAATAAAAATCCACATTTAAGGTCTGCGTCAGCCATCAGGCAGCTTATCAGCGGCGCACGAGATGCGATGACGATGTACGTGTCATTGATTGCATTTGACTGCTTTTGTTAGCCTATCCAGTTAAACCCACTAGATGCGGCGCTGCTACGTTGTTCATTCAATATATTGCGAAAAACGAGAGCATCAGTATGGAGAAGATGTTTTTTACATCAAAACTGAAACCAAGCAGTTCACACAGAACGCATATTTATCACATTTTCTAGAGGGACATCTATCAGCGTTGCACTCGCGTCTCGCAGAGAGCGGCATGTTTAGAAAGCCATGTAAAATTAATGCAAGTTCAACTTTTAAAAAACATGTCTAAAGACGTTATGGCGGTTTTTACCCAGCCCACTGTATCTCATGTTTGTAAATGAAGAAAGTAGCCTACTCTTTGTGATTGGTTTTCGGTCCTTTGTATTAAACTATACATACATGCATGGTGCGGGTTTTTTTTCTTCTAATTGTTTAAGCAACTTTATTAATTATATATGGTTTATAAACATTATTTTAAACATTATGCACTTTTTTGTCAAAGATAGTCGTGTTATTTTATTATGCGTTGAAGAAACATGCATATTTTGCTCGATGCGCCCTCTTGTGGCCTCAGGAGAGAAGCCAAAAGCCTTTTTCCCCCTAACTTTTAAATTAGAATATAATTCGAATTTTTATAATATTTAAGTAGAAAATTCGAATTTAGTTTTTCAGTCATTTTGACGGCCCTAGTTTGCACTCAGTGTAAATAGACACTCCGAAACATTAAACTTCAGTATTTTAAAATATTAGTTTAAAATTATTATATGTTAAAATATTAGCATGTTTTGGCAATAAAATGTCAACCTATTTGCTGATCAACACATATTAAATGTCTTCATCCACTAATATTTGGTAACTACTAGTTACCAAACTAGTTGGTAACTAGTATAATGGATTCAGCTGGCCTTTTTCCCCAAACCATTCATTGTATATTTAACAAAGACATTTAGAAAAACTATAAACAGAATCCAATTCTCTTAGTATCTTCTGAAAAACTCCACACAAAAATGCAATCAAAATCAAAAAACCTATTTGTGACAGAACTTGCTGTTGTCTCCAGATGGCTGCGAGTAAGATGTAGGCCAACTGTAAGACGGAAAAGACCCTGTGAGATGACCAACTATTATCCTTTAAAACACCTCAGCATGTGTGATGTCAAGGCTACAGGTCTATGATTATTAAGACTAATACTAACATCAGGTTTTTTTTAGTAACTGGAATAAGACAATTCCACATTTTCATGTGGAACACCATAAGTGGCTGCTGCTTTATTAGTCTTCATCTGTTTAACTGCAGTCAAACCTCATCAACAGTAATGCCAACAGATGTGAGGATGCTCTCATGAGAAAGATTCATCAAATCATTTGCTCATTCATCCCAGCCCCATAAACGTGTCAGTTTCTCAATGTGACGCTGTGTGTCTCCATCAGCCAATCTATGAACCCATAAGAGCAAAGTCCTTGCACACAGAGTCCGAAATTTTTGTGTGCGTTTTTTCATATTCATCATCCTAAAAATTAGACTCGCACAGAAACCTTAATTAATCGAATTAAGCGAATTAATTAATCCCTTGCGAAAAGATTTCACAAAACAATACAAAATGGAGTCATCAAACAGTGAGAATGATTTTGTTGTCCTCTCTCTTCTTAAAAAGAGAAAAAGAAAGGAAATATTGGGTCCATCCAATCCTGATATATGTAAAAGTGAAGTGAAGTGACATATGGCCAAAGTATGGTGACCCATACTAGGAATTAGTGCTCTGCATTTATCCCGTCCTAAGTGCACACACACAGCAGTGAACACACACACACCGTGAACACACACCCGGAGCAGTGGGCAGCCATTTATGCTGCGGCGCCCGGGGAGCAGTTGGGGGTTTGGTGCCTTGCTCAAGGACACCTCAGTCGTGGTATTGAAGGTGGGAGAGAGCGCTGTACATTCACTCCCCCCACCTACAATCCCTGCCGGTACGAGACTCGAACCCGCAACCTTTGGGTTACGAGTCCGACTCTCTAACCATTAGGCCACGACTTCCCCATGTCGTGAGGAATATAGAGAGGAAGGAGAGTTCTGTGGGATTATCACGGGCGATTCGAAGTTTACTTCAGGATGTCAGTAAACGTTGATGCATTGCTAGCGATACTGGAACCACATATTTAAAAGACGACCACCAATTTCTGTGAACTCAGTGTGCAAGGATCTTTAGAGTGCTTTGTGCTGCGAGACAAAGTGGATCAACTTGTCAGACGCCATTCTGGATTTTGGCGTTTGTTTGTACGGTGGCTCAGAATTGTCAAAACACCTCTCAAAATGCTCACTACGGATGCGAAAAACGCAGAAAAATCTAACCTAATCCAAATTTTTTAATGACGGATGAAAGTTACGGAGGCAGTGTGTAAACCTGATTGACACAAGGTGAGGTCATATTTTTTTACGTGCGAAAATTTCAGACGACAATTTCTGACTGTGTGTGCAATGACCTTAAAGAATCACTCTCAAGACACCAGCTTACTTTGATTTCATTTTGCTTGTATTAACGGGGTGGTTTAATCTTTATCCGGTGTATTCTACAGGCTGATCTCTTTCACCTCATTCAGAAGCCTCTTCTCTTTCCTTTACCTTGTCATACTGGCACACAATGACGTTCTCCGTGTCAAAGATCTCTGGGATGTCCTGTTCGCTCACGTCATCTCCAGAGTTCAGCGGATCCTGAAACAGACGCATTCATTAAACTGCATCAGATTTTCACGAGCAGGTGACTGAAACAGTGCCAGACTCGCCGACAGCAGGGTGAAAAGCATGATCCAGCCCCATTTCTGGAATAACTACTGAGGCCGGGATCTTATAAAGTGGTTCTTTCTGACACTTTGTTTCAATAAACTAGTTAAAAAAAAAAAGACGATTTCATGGTTCTTTTATGTAACTAGTAACAATATTTAACTAGTATGTATTTTTAGTATGCTGAAAAAAATTCAAATAAAGCCTGTGTGAGATTATTACTTTTGATTCGCTCGAGTTAATGCTGTTTGTTGTCAGCATACAACTGACCAGTCCACATCTTCGGCAAGTTTCAATGTATATTTGTACCCATCATAATACAGTACACGAAGAAACACTGATGCACAAATGCAGACATGTTCATATTTCTGAAATATATAAAAGGTATAAACTACTCAATGATTTAACTTTATTTAAAATATTCTCTGCAGGCACAATAAACTACTGTAAAATGGTTTTACATCTCTCAACAGAAAGGTTTCTGCATGGTTTAATAAAGGGTTATTTAAAGGGGTTCCTATTATGCTTTTTCACTTTTTGAATTTTAGTCAGTGTGTAGTGTGTATGTTTGGGCATAGATCCTGCTTTTTTAAGATCTACAAAGTTCCAAATCTCAAAGTCCACTCCAAAGGGAGATATTTCGTTTTTAAAAAATCCCTTTTCAAGAACTACAGCGAACGGCTCGTTTGGACTACAGCGTTGTTTTCTGGGTTTGTGATGTCACAAAGCGCACATTAGAATATAATTAAAATAAATCCCGCCTACAGAAATTTGAATGGTTGGGGGGTGGGGAGGGGCGAGGTCGTGGGTTGAGTGCATCAGACAAGACGACGATGAAGAAGAAGTGCTGCTGTATCGTCAAGTTTTCGCAAGTTATCACACATGCATCTGAATAACTATTTGTGTAAATATGTATGTTACAATTATGAAAACGTTTTATAAATTGCTGACAGTACAATACTGGACAATTATGTAATCTGCAGAATTTACACTTCAATTATGAGACTACAGTGTTTCTCATACATCGATTTGTTTGTGGCGTCCGCCGCAATATCAAAACTGACCGCCACAAACAGATTTTCCAAAAGGCTTTGACTTTGTTGAATAAACATGAGCACTGCACGTGTCAAAATTGAAACCCAGTGCGGGTGTTTTTATATCACTGTATTTCTGAAGGAAACCGACTGTCTTCAGAAAATTTTGAATGTCATTTTCATTTAATCTTGCATGTAATGTCTGATAAAGCAGTGTTTTTTTGAGCAGAGCGCTGCTTTGTGTACAGCCGTTACCGGGGGAAACCTCGATCTCTACCACTCCAACAGCGCCTCCTGCTGGCAGAGAATGAGTTTGCATATATATGCCGACACAAATAGAGTGTAAGTCTGTGGGAAACATTGGACTATGGTATAAATAAATTCAACTGTATAAGAATTGAGTTTTTATAAGAAGTGAGTTTTTAATCACATATTGTACCAAGTTGTGATAACATTTTAATTCTTGGGGACTTCAATATTCACGCGTGTTGTCCAAATAAGCCTATGGTCTCTGAGTTTTTACAGCTGGTGGACTTTTAATTTCACACAGTTTAATCCAATTTAATTCAAATCCAACCCATGAGCAAGGCCAAATTTTGGACTTGGTCTTATCTCTGGGCCTTCCTATTTGTAATGCCTATGTTTTAAATTATGGTCTGTCTGATCACATGCCTGTAATTTTTAATGTTGTTATGCCATGCAAACCAGTTTTGCCACAGTCAGGTGTGTTTTGTAGGAATGCAGGAAGGCTGAACGGAAATGGAGAAAGGATAAGTTACAGGTTTCACTTCAATTTATGAGGCAGTGTTTTTCAAACTACCAGGCTGCTGTGAGAACTGCAAGGCAAAATTATTTCTCAAGTGTCATTGCACAGAATTATAATGCCCCTGCAGCCCTTTTCTCAACAATTAATAGACTTCTCAATCCGAATGGATGTTCTACCTTGACCCCCTCATTGGAGGTATGTGAAATGTTTCGGACATTTTTTGTGGAAAAAGTAGAAAAGATTAGAACTAGTCTACCTACGTCTTCAGTTGAGTTTGTGATATCACCAGCTTGTGTAAGGAGTTTTGAACTCTTTGAGCAGGTGTCTCTGGCGCAAGTTATGTACATCATTAT
This sequence comes from Sinocyclocheilus anshuiensis, assembly GCF_001515605.1. Lineage (NCBI taxonomy): Eukaryota > Metazoa > Chordata > Actinopteri > Cypriniformes > Cyprinidae > Sinocyclocheilus > Sinocyclocheilus anshuiensis. Next base: position 66,132 of record NW_015548338.1, read on the forward strand.
GCGTTTGATGCCTACATCTGTTGGTTGCGATGTGGTTCCTTTACGTCTTAAGGAGATGGTTGATGTTGTTGGGCCGAGTATTACTTCTATTGTTAACAGTAGTCTTCATAATGGAGTTGTTCCAACAGGCCTTAAGCAGCCACTTCTTAAAAAGCCTAATTTAGACTTTTGGCCCTGCCAGAGGATGTTTAGATATGTCCACATATTTGGGCTCATGGTCTAATTATTGCCGTGACCAAATAAGGAACTTAGGTGTGGTGTTTGACCCAGAGCTGAAATTTGACAAGCAGATTAATGCTGTAGTAAAGACTTGTTTTTTCCAGATTAGGTCTATTGCTCGACTAAAGCCTATTCTGTCAAGAAAAGACTTAGAGAAGGTTATTAATGCCTTTGTTTTGTCCCGTCTGGATTATTGCAATGTGTTGTATGTGGAGTCCTGTCAGACCACTATCTCACGCTTGCAATTAGTTCAGAATGCAGCAGCTAGGCTGCTAGTGGGTGCTAAGAAAAGTCATCATATCTCTCCTATTTTAGCTTCTCTCGCTTGGCTACCAGTGAACTACAGGATAAAATATAAAACTCTTCTGTATGTTTTTAAAGCAGTGCATGGGTTGGCCCCTGCTTACGTGACTGAGCTCGTTGCTGTTCGTCAAGCACCTAGGTCTCTAAGATTCAATAATAAGTTATTGCTTACTGTCCCTCGTACTCATTTAAAGTTAAAAGGGGATCAGGCCAAACATACATATTACCGTTGCACTTATCTGTACATAGTAAATGCCGTTATATAATTGGTTGTTGACATCTAAAACGTGATTTAGCCCCAAAAAAAACTACACCGTTACCACTCTATATCCGTGCGTGCAAAAGTTCTGCGCGATCCTCTTGCTCAATATTCTCAGGGTCTGAATCCGGCTCAAATTGATATGGCAATATATACATCCTTAACTAAACCGGAGCAGACGTAACATGCTGCTTTGGCAAGGGGCGGGGCATTAAGCATCTAAGCTGTTCGCCAATCACAACGCACTGGAACAGCTAACCACTCACAACACATTTCGTTTTTCGGAAGGCGGGCCTTCATCAAACCCGGAACTAATCGAACCGTTTGTGTCAGGCTGGGGAGAAAGGTATTGTAATAACGTAAATTATGTGAAAAATAATGCGTTTTTCGAACCACCAGGCATGAGCGCATGTTCTAGTACACCCCCAAAACAAAATCAAGACTTTGTAAAAGAGCATAATAGGACCCCTTTAACAGTACTAGCCATAACAGCATATTTGCAGTGTTTGTATAATATCAGCACTCTGAATCCTCTGAAACTCCTCATTCTGTGGTTCAACATCTGCTCCAGTCACCAAGATTTGAGTCTGATCAACCAACATCGTAGGACAAATAATTCTAAGCAAAAAAACGTTAAACTGCTATCTGTTGTGGGCACTAGGGCTTGGTGATGTACTGGCTGACATGATGAACCAGTAGAGATTTTGGACTGTCTCAATCACAGGTAATCTCCTGTGATATTATAGTGCTGCATCCTCAAAAATGTTTACCATTTGCATGTTTTTAAGCCTTGAGATTTAAAACAAAGCTATTTTAAATTGATCAAGTGCAATAAGCTCAGTTCAGTGTTTGTGCAGTTTCTGTGTTCACTCTCACAAAGGATGAGCACATACAGCTCAGCTCTCTCATGGCTCATACACACACAAACATGTCAAAATATCCATCCTGGCAGCTATTCATATAAATACAGTCAGAGGTGGAAAGTAACTAATTACAAATACTTTCGTTACAGTACTTGAGTACATTTTTACATTTTTTCTACTTTGAGTATAATTAAATTGTGGTACTTTTACTTGAGTAGAATAAAACGAAAAGTATTCAACGTCGCTACATTTATTTTTCACCAAAAGTTATTAGTACAAAAAAAAAATAGACAAAGGCGCCGCCGATGGAGAAACAGAGCGAGTCGGCGTTTGATGGGTACTTTTCAAACTCCTGGGGTGGAGCCCTGCGCAGGTCTGACTCGGGTGCAAAACCAATTAAAACTTCCAGTTCAGCTGCGGGGGCAGGGCGTTCAAATCGCGTTTTGCTTTGACTGTCAATCACCGGCATTGGCGTTTTGAATCAGCATCGTTAGAGCTTCAATATTTTACTGAATGTGAGCTATGCTCTGATTTTAAATCGTGATTTTGTCAGCTCCTGAAATGTGTCATACCGTTGATATTACCAGAGCACACAGCAGTATAAGTAAATAGAAAACTCGGTTGATAGAAGGACAGTTATTGCATGGATGGAGCAAGAACAATGTAAGTGTCTAAAATATATGCACGCAGTTCACTTGAATGGTAAAAATCGCCCTTTTTAACAGTGCAGTTAAACTAAATGTACGAAGCTAAATTAACCTCAACATTAACAACAACAACATTGAAATAAGAGTGCATGCATTTTAACGTGCATCTGGCTGATAGATCAACCACGATTTATCTGTCAATCAGATGCATTTAAAATCACCTTTTCTGTCTGTGTGCTTTGGATGTGTGTGCACATGGGTGAAGAAAAAAGATAATCTATGTATGACTGGATTATTTATTCATATCCAAAACAAGACGATGTGAACATTACAGAGTGCTAAGCACCCTCATGCAGTGTATGTTTCATTCATACTCGAAGCCGGAGGGCGCTGTCACGCAGAAAACCTAAAACAGCCTAGTAGAAGTAATATAATGTATAGTAACTTATGAAGTGCAGGAAATCCCTAATATGGACAAAGGCATTGTCCATTTGCTGTAGCTAAAAAAAAAAAAAAAAAGAACCATAAAAAAACTATTCTGCCTTATGTGTTTGTATAAACCAATCCTAAAATAGTCATTAGGAAAATACAGGAAAAAAAAATATATAGAATACAAATTATTGGTTATCATCCAGCAGTGTAGGACTATTTGATTTCTTAGCCAATTAAAAGACATAAGAAAAAGCAAAGCCTTTCAATTAGACAAAAGTCAAGTGCTTTTTTTTGTTTACATTTCGGTCCCGCTCATTTCTGAAATGATGGCTACGCCCCTATGTGTGCAGGACAGAAAACAGCGTGCCAGTCGTCCCCTGCTTGAATGGTTTAAAGCAGGGGTGCCCAAACTCGGTCCTGGAGGGCCGGT
>NW_015548338.1:69351-69573 GCF_001515605.1 Sinocyclocheilus anshuiensis
AGGGCGTGCGTGTGTGTGAGAGACAGAGCGTGCGTGTGTGTGAGAGACAGAGCGTGCGTGTGTGTGAGAGACAGAGCGTGCGTGTGTGTGACAGACAGAGCGTGCGTGTGTGTGACAGACAGAGCGTGCGTGTGTGTGACAGAGCGTGTGTGTGTGTGACAGAGCGTGTGTGTGTGTGTGTGTGTGTGTGTGACACCGAGCGAGCGAGTGTGTGAGAGACAG
>NW_015548339.1:0-451 GCF_001515605.1 Sinocyclocheilus anshuiensis
CAGACAGATAGATAGATAGATAGATAGATAGATAGATATAGTTTAACTTCATTTCAAAATCACAATAAACAAACAAACAAACAAATAAATAAATAAAAAGATAGACAGACAGACAGACAGACAGACAGACAGACAGACAGACAGACAGACAGACAGATAGATAGGCTGTAAATCTCACCGCAGGTGCTGAATGAGCTCCTCCCCTTCTTTGATGACATTGAGTGTGGCGTCCAGAGTGCTGCTCTGCTGCTGCTGAAACTGTCTGATCAGCTCCTGAACAGCATCCACAGACTCAGAGTTCACCACCGGCTCCACAAGAGTCTTCTGCAAGTCCTCCATCCATGACCACAGCTACAGACAGACAGGACAGACAGACAGACAGATAGATAGATAGATAGATAGAGTTTAACTTCATTTAAAATCACAAATCACAAACAAATAAATAAATAAA
>NW_015548339.1:563-806 GCF_001515605.1 Sinocyclocheilus anshuiensis
ATAGATAGATTGATAGATAGATAGATAGATAGATAGATAGATAGATAGATAGATAGATGATAGATAGAAGATAGATAGATAGATAGATAGATAGATAGATAGATAGATAGATAGATAGATAGAGTTTATAGAGTTTAAAAATCACAATAAACAAACAAACAAATAAATAAAAACATAGACAGACAAACAGATAGATAGATAGATAGATAGATAGATAGATAGATAGATAGATAGATAGATAGA
>NW_015548339.1:6554-6757 GCF_001515605.1 Sinocyclocheilus anshuiensis
TAGATAGATAGATAGATAGATAGATAGATAGATAGATAGATAGATAGATAGATAGATAGATAGATAGATAGATAGAGTTTAACTTCATTTAAAAATCACAATAAACAAACAAACAAACAAATAAATAATTAAAAAGATAGATAGACAGACAGACAGACTGACAGATAGATAGATAGACAGACAGACAGACAGATAGATAGATA
>NW_015548339.1:6977-13141 GCF_001515605.1 Sinocyclocheilus anshuiensis
CCAGACAGACAGATAGATAGATAGAACATAACCAGACAGACAAACAGATAGATGATAGATAGATAGATAGAGAGACAGATAGATAGATAGATAGATAGATAGATAGATAGATAGATAGATAGATAGATATATAGATAGATAGATAGATAGACTAAATATTTATAACAGTTCTGCATTATTGCAATTTAGATCAATGATGAGTTTCAGCTCCATTCTAGAATCATAACTGTAATCTGTTTAGTCGCAAAATTCAATTTAAATCGAGTTAAAATTCTCTCAGCAGCAGATCAGAGGCCCATAAGCCTCTTATGCCATCTAGTGTTGAGAAACAGTTGCATAACCTGCAGTCATGACATGAAGTAAGTGACTTTAAGTAGCCTTCAGGGAAACCATAGTGACACTGACATCACTCTTTATGACTCACTTCTTGGTGGGTTTGAACCAATAACCTCCTGGTTGTCAGTCTTAAACCACTGCACTGCTTTATATTGGCTTAAATGGCTAATTCGATTATTACACTGCAATCTTGAGTCAATACTTAGTTAATTGAGTTTGTGGTGCATTTTTATTAGCAAAAGTCAGTGTTGATGTGCCACTATCATGGTATAGCCTAGGTCTGTGTGGTTTCAGTTCAAAATAAAAATAAAGAAGTGAGAATACACTTTTAATCAATGCTGAATTTCCTTCTGCTTACTGGACGTCAAATAGAATAAACTGCAGCGTTTTGATCAAGAACACAGTATAAAATCGTTTCAGTGCTGATTGTAAGGGAAGAAAACAGTCTTTTTATTAAACGTTAAAGGCCTTTGCAACACACTTTGTGTTTAGTACCTCAAACAGTGTTTAAATCTGTTTCTTGTTTAATAACTATAGTACTGATTTGTTACTACACATAATGAAGCATGCCACCCAAATGTATTACTTAATCTTTGATGCATGTACAAAGTTATTATTTTATATATTTTTCATTAGTTGTCCCCAACTGCTTTGTATTCGTGCTTCTGATGTATCTAAGAAAGTGATAATCACTTATTTTAGCCACTTCCTGTGTGGACAGCCAAAAACAGGAAACACCTACATATAGAAACGCATGTCATGTTAGTGATGGGAGCCTTTCAGACGAACTTGCATGGTGTGCTTACTGGCCTCAAATGAGATTAAAGCGTCTCTTATTTCCATGATGACAAATTTCTGACCCAAACCAAGATTAGCACACACTTCTCAACCGATCACAACTGTGGAAAAAGATCTTATGATTAATTGGAAAAAAGTGTCATGATGCACATCATCACATTTTCTGACTTTACTGAGAAAAAGGACAGAGTACATTCTTATTTAATAAACTAATTTTAATGCATTCGGTCTTCCAGCTATTTTAACATGATTTGGGCTGTAAAGTTGAACAGAAGTAAAATGCCAAACAAGTTCTAAATGCATTTATGCAAAGATTAAAAGTTTTGAAGATTTATCTTTTAAAGACTTTTAAATCTTTGCATTTATACTTATGTTCGACATTACAGCCCAAACCATGTTTTGCACATTTAGCACAACACAGCAGGATGTTGAAATATAAAGCAAATATTCTAAATATGTATATATGTTAAATATTTATGCATGCATGCATCTAAGATAATATATACTTTTATTGAGTGTTAAAAGAAGAAAAAAATCTCAGTTTACCACATGACTAGGACCATTATGCTATTGCTCATTTCTATTATTAATTTTTACCACCAAGAACAAGCTATGGAAGCCTATTTTCACAGCATGAATGGAATTAATAATAGTTCAAAATATTTAGGGAAACAAGTTGATGTTTTGTCTTAAGTGCAGCCTTCGGAGGCCATATCATCTCATCATCTCCTACGCACAGGAAAACAGCAAACAATACAAGAAAAAGCTGACATGTCAGTGGGTGAAATGAGATGCAGTTAACCACATCCCTGAGGCCTTCACACTTGCTAGTTAGATGTCGATTGTTAGTGAGAAAACGTCACCACAGAGCACAAGAAATGAAGCGTGTTTTGCATTACAGAAACATGCTTTGCATTTGCATGATTCTGTGCAATTGAGAGTATTGTCAAAATGAAAGAACACATTCACACCTATTCTATTGTCTCTTTTATAGTCTAAAATATGTTCTGAGAAGACCTTAATGGGGAAGTAATGCAAAAGAATGAACCGAAAACTTTGAACTGAAAAATATTTGAAACGATTTATAGGTGCACAAACATTGAAATATATAAATGTCTTTATTTTTCACTTTTATGGTCTCAGAAAACACACACACACACACACAAACAAAAGGAAAAATTACTCTATAAAATATTGTTTCATTCAGCTCATAGACAATTTTGTTTTCTACTTAAAGGTGCACTAAGTTAATTGTACCTCTAAAAAGTGACAACCCAAATATATTTACATCAATGTGTTAATACAGACTAGGAAAGAAGTTGGTTAATTTAACATAAGCGGAATTCTAAACTCTAATGATAAAATCGCATAACTGTTGAGTTAATAAATAAAAACACAATGCATTTACATCTACAGGTATGCCAGATTAATGATCAAGACGTCTCTTATTTTAGATGTTTAAAGACACAAATAAGACCTGAGAGAAAATAGGCTACTTAGTGCACCTGAAGAATAATTCGTCTGAAAATCATCATATACTCATGTTCACCTCACAAGCAGACTTAAATTTAAGTCGTTATTCACTGTATTCTATTATTTGAAAGCTAGACAACTCTAGCGGCTGACGTTACTCGCGGACTAACATTGTTTTGATCTCTTGAGTTGTGCTTCGGCTGATTGTGTCATTCAGAATTGCGAGAAAAAAAAGTCGCAGTTTCCTTTTTTATTTTTTTATTCAGTGGCGGAAATGGGCTTCCATAACAAACAGATCAAAGTAGTAACTACTATGTAAAGTATATTGATTCGTGTTTTATTACGGATACTTTAGCTTTCCCTTTTTGCTTTTTGGTTCAATATTCAGTTGTTACTTCTTCAAGCTACATCCAATTATTAATATAGTAATATTCTGACTTCTGATTGCTTTCCTTTATTTACGAATATGACGTAAACAGATAGAGTAATGACGAAAGTATGCAGGTTCCCTGGAAATCCGCCCCGAAAACTTAAAAAATATAAATAATTATTAGAGGCTTACAGTGATTTAGACTAAGGCAAAACACTTTTTGGAAGATGTACTTGCTCATTATGTACGGTTTCTTGATTTCAAAGCAAAAAAAACAATATTTTCATTGTCAATATTTTGCGTTGTAAATCATTATTCAAGACTTTGTACAGCGCACAAGTCTTAAGGACTATGGTTTATGAGGCTTAAGTATAAATCACCATCTCTTTTCCCTGTATGGACAAGAACCGCTTTGGCATTCTGCCTAAGACCTCCTTTGGTGTTTGAAGAAAATAAAGAAAACAATACAAGTTTGTAAGAACATGAGGGTGAGTACATGACCACATTTCATTTTTACCGTGCTATTTCTTAAATGACACTCTTAGCATCCCAGTATGGCTTATGAAAATGATTCCGTTAAGGCCCTGAGTTACTGTCGTTCAGTGAACATACAAGCATCTCATTCCATTGGTCGGTACGGCTCTTCATGTCTCTTGCGGTGTTGTTTATTCCTCGGTCGAGGTAAGGGAGGAGGATTTTCCTCATCGTCCTCAGGCGGTGGTGGAGGTCGACCGCGGGTCTGGGCTTTGGGCTGAGTCTGGGTTTGAGTTGGGGTTTGTGGAGATGTGTCTTCTTGCGGGATGGGGGGCGCCGGTTGCCCCCTAGCAGTGTGTTTGGATCTGGCTGTACCGGTATGAGCTTCATCTTGAAAAACCCTCAGTCTGAGCTCATCTTCATCTGGAAAATATGAAGTAAATCTGTTATGTGCAATTTTATTCTATTTTCTGATACCAGTATTGTGGCTGATGACTGATATATATATGATATCACACTATTTATAGAAACACATACTGCAATATGTATATTGACTGCATCCTAAATTTAAAAAATAATAATAATTAATCCCTCCCTTTCTAGCTTGTACTAATCTGAACAATGTCTTGCATCTGCTCAGTGAATAAATATAAATGTAAATATGTGTTATGTATATGCAGTAACACATATATAAATATCACATACCGCAATTAAATTTATATTAATTTCCATAATATGTATCTTCTAAATTCAAATAATTCTAAATTAAATCTATCAGGAATCTATCAGAATAAATTATTTGAACTTGATGAAAAAGTAATCTTGCAAAATAACCAGATTTATCTTTAGATAGCAACTTCTTGATTGTGTAATCCTGTTCTAGTGTTTTTTTTCAAGGTAAAAACAAGAAACCAAGTAAACACGGTAAGCAGCGGTGCACTTAGTGATCTTTTAAGTTTGTGTGCTGCAATTATATTTTCTCAAATAAAGACCAAGTAATGCAAATTCTACACAATCAATATCAGCCTTGGTGATATATTGGATAATATATAGCACTTATAAGCTATTCTACTTATTTTTGAAGGTGATTCTTATAAAACCTGTAAAGTGCTGATTGTGTGGATTCTTAGAAAACCTTTAGTGCTGATTGTTCTTTTTAATGCTTCAGAAAACCACATAAAAACGTCTGTATACAGGATATTTAGCGGAGCTTGTTAGATCTTGTTTCTAGATCTGTCTGGTGCCACCTAAACAAAGAGATTTGGCAAATGCATTATCTAACAGTGACTTAACATAGTCCAAAAAATAAATAAATAAAAAAATACACATGAAATGTGTTTAGGTTTCAGTATATTATCATGTAATAGAGCCTCTAACCTGACACTACGGGAAACTGCGGTAAAAGGCTTTGTGTTCCTGTTTTAAACTTGTTAAGTACAATGAATAAACACAATGAAGATATCTTCATAATTTCATTCAGTAATCTATATTTGCATTTATATGACTATATTTAAGATTTGGCATTTAAAAACACAGATTAAAGCTCAAAAAGAACATTGACAGCTTCATAATTTGATCTGTTTGCTTTTTGTTGAAAATACAAATGCTCAATGCATAATTTCAGAGGCGATGAAGGCGTCTCTTACCTTGTTCGTGCTTCTTTTGTTTTTTACAGCTTCGACATGCACAGATGATAAGAACACACATCAGCAGCAGCAGAAGGGCTCCTCCACCTGCTAAAATGCTCACCATGATCCATAAATCAAAGCCAAAGAGTTTATGAGGACCTGAGCCGTCACCTGTAGTACCTGTACCTGTAAGCAAATGTCATGAAATCAGTAACAAACAAGTGGATCATTAAAAAAAACCCTCTATTTTAAGCAATTTAAAATCCTAAGAACTGCATCATGCATAATACTGTACAGGCCAATGTTCAATGTTCAATCACGAGATGATCCTTAAAATGCACAATATAAGTCAATCCTTTGGACACACTCCTAATCATCTTAATAATCTTTTGATTTAAAAGCTTCTGTTTAAATGATTGGAATTAGTTTTGTAGGCAAATATAACTGTGTGCAACATGTATACATTTCATTGTATTGACTACTGGTGAATGACGTAAATGCATCAATAAGTTTGCAGCATCTGTGTTCCTCAATAAATGTTTAAAATATTTTCCAAGATGCTCCTCATGGAGTTGATTGAGGGCTGGAATCTACAGTATGACTCAATACAGTACCAAACAAACCATTTTTTATGTATTCTGGGATGTATTTTAATTTACTTTGCAATTTCTTGTCCCTTGCAAAGACAAGGGAATGTCAGGCATGATGGCAAACTCAAATACATGGACACTTGACCTTTGACATGAACAACAAGAAAGTGCTTTCTTCTTCCTTTTGAAAGTTAATAAGCCTATTTGTTTTGCAATCTTAACTTTTTTAGTCACTTAATAACTCCCAGACAAACGTTTGTGTTTTTTCATAGTTTTGATGGCTTTGATGTGGAATAAAGCAACTGAAAAACACTTTTTTCAAAACACTGAAAAAATATTGCCTCAACTTAAAGTAAATTTTTTAATTTTATTCAACTTGAAATCTGAAGCTCTAAGTAACAAGCTGTATATTTGAGTTATCTCAACAACTTTAATGCAGGTGAGTTGTTGTAATGCGAAATTAAGTTGTGATAGCTAATTGCATATATATATATA